>NC_068982.1:143443452-143443940 GCF_001194135.2 Octopus bimaculoides
TATATATATATCCGTCTAGATAGATAGATAGATAGATAGATAGATAGATAACTTTAACGTTACATCTCACACTGATATTTTTTATGTAGCCCCCAAGTTCACCCATCTGTTAAAACGGCATTGCATATTCCAAATACATTCGATGAAACCAAAACACCATATGACTGGTACAAACTTTATCAATCCTGGTAGAATTTAGACTATATAAAACATACGGCATACATTTCAACAACGTCCGTTCCTGCTTGACCCGTGAATATGATTAATAACAAACCGAGGTACTTAGTTTGCCTACATGATTAATAGGGGAAAAAGGTATATATTATATCCTTACTACTACTACTATTCATGCCATCACTACTACTACTACTACTACTACTACTACTATTACTACTACTACTACTACTACTACTACTACTACTACTACTACTACTACTATTATTATTATTATTATTATTTTTATTATTATTATTATTTCAGCGTATATA
>NC_068982.1:143444721-143446098 GCF_001194135.2 Octopus bimaculoides
ATATATATATATATATATATATATATATATATATACATACATATATATATATATGTATATACGAGGAGAGAGAGTGCCGGTCACATATAGATATATACATTTGTTTCTCAGTGTGTCTACACAAACATACACACATTCACATACATATGTTTATATGTGTGTGTGTGTATGTACACGCGTACGTGCGTGTGTGTTTGTCTGTATGATATAAAGGCCCTGCTCTCGATTGCAGAAAATTAGTCTTCATAGAACTATGGAAACCTAAATGCAGGTACACATTTATATTTTGTTAACATACACGCGGAATTAACATAATTTATCCAAAATAATTATTTCATATATGATAATTATTTAATTTAAAATTGCTCCGGACATTAATTAAAGGTTCACATGACTGTTATACTCAGCAGGAGAGAAAAGAAAGACGGGACTTAGAAATCTCTTCTCAGCAGGAGTTTGTGCTCATGGATATTTTTGTAGGAAATGACGGGTTTTCAATAAAGCTATGGAAGGAAATGAACCGAACTCATCGAGAACTTGCGATTGCCGGAGAAGTTGTATATTGTATAACTATGAATGAAGATTAATTTCAAAGTGAACGACTTCTTTACTTGCTTCACTCATTAGATTGCGGCCATATTTTTTGTTTGTTTTTGTTGTTGTTGTTTTAAGATGTCTTTTTAAGCCTGGTACTTATTCTATCGACCTCTTTTGCCGAACTGCTAATTCCCAGGACAGAAACAAACGAAAACTGGTGCGACACAGCCGCACTCACACACACACGCACGCACACATACACATACACACACACTCACACACACATACACACATATATATATATATATATAGGTGCAAGAATGGCTGTGTGGTAGGAAGATTGTTTCCTAAGCACATAGTTCCGAGTTCAGTCCCATTGCTTGGCACCTTGGGCAAGTGCCTTCTACTATAGCCTTGGGCCGACCAAATCCTTGCGAGTGGATTTGATAGACGGAAACTGAAAGATGCTCGTCATATATATGTGTGTGTGTGTGTGTGTGTGTGTTTGTCCTCCACCAGCGCTTGACAACTGATGCTGGTGTGTTTATGTCCCCGTATTCTAGCGGTTCGGCAGGAGAGTCCGATAGAATATGTACTGGACTTACAAATAATAAGTCCTGGAGTTAATTTATTCGACTAAAGACGAAATGACTGAAAGAAGTAAAAGAATAAAAAATAAGATTATATATATATATATATATATATATATACGCAACAGGCTTCTTTTAGTTTCCGTCTACCAAATTCCTTCACAAGTCTTTGGTCTTCCCGAGGCTATAGTAGAAGACACTTGGCCAAGGTCCCACGCAGTTGGACTGAACCCGGAACCATGTGATTAGG
>NC_068982.1:143446371-143452746 GCF_001194135.2 Octopus bimaculoides
GTGTGTGTGTGTGTGTGTGTGTGTGTGTGTGCGTCAGTGTGCGTGTGTGCGTGTGTGCGTGTGTGCGTGTGTGCGTGTGTGTGTCTGTGTCTGTGCGTCTGTATGTGTGTGTATGTTGTCAGTGTGTCTGTGTCTCTACGTGTGTGTGTGTCTCTGTGTCTGTGTTTGCATATGTGTGTTTGTGTTCTTGTGTGTGTATTTTACTGCCAGGTGAATACTTATCGAAAGCTATTTCTTTAATCCTATAAAATGACATTGCAGAGAGACGATTTCTTTTTTTATCAAAATCCCTTAAAGCTTCACCTAAAAGCCTGCAGCATGTCACAGATCCCTATAACCGGTTTAGGAGAAAAGGAGTGTAATATAGTTTTAACAGGGAACCATGATCACAGGGATTGGTTCATCTTGAGCTAATCTTTTTTCCTTATTTTTATAGAATTCTGTTTAAAATTGTGTTTCCCTCCCTAAAACTGTAAGATGGAGGGGGGAATTGTTGCTATTGTTGGTGTAGTTGTTGCTTATATTGATTATTAAGGCGGCGAGCTGGTAGAATCGTTAGCCCGCTGGGTGAAATGCTTAGCGGTATTTCGTCTGCCGTTATGTTCTGAGTTCAAATTCCGCTGAGGTCGACTTTGCCTTTCATCCTTTCGGAGTCGATTAAATAAGTACGGATTATGCACTGAGGTCGATGTAGTCGAATTAATTCCTTAGTCTGTCCTTGTTTGTCTCCTCTATGTTTAGCTCCTTGTGGGCAATAAAGAAATAAATATTGATTATTAAATCTCGTCTGTCTTTACGTTCTGAGTTTGTCCTCATCTTGTTTGTTGTTAACACAACGTTTCAGCTGATATACCCTCCAGCCTTCATCAGGTGTCTTGGGAAAATTTCGAACCTGGGTTCTCATTCCTAAAGTATTTTTGGATGTTATTATTATAATAATTATAATTCGATGTTATTATTACATATTATTATAATTATATATCATAATTATTATATGGGATCGAGCTCGGAATCTTGAGGTTAGCAGCCCGCGCTCTTAACCACTACGCCAAATGCCCGTAGGCATATAACATCGAAAAATGATGTACATAATTCTCATCTCTTAAATATAGAACTGCATTGCTGTTGATGTTGTTGTTGTTGTTGCTGTTGTTTAATATGGTTCTTTCTTCTACCTTTGTCTTTCAGGTGAAATGGAACGTCTCCAGAAATTCTGGTTAGCAGGAGCCTGTAAGAAGCGGGACCAAACTGGTGAATCTAGCAACTCTCTGGGAATTCTCAACTTTACGTCTGCTTTCATTTTATTGGCTTGCGGTATGGCACTGGGCAGCATTCTATTGGTAGTTGAACATTTCTATTTCCGATTTGGACGGAAAACTTTACAGAAATGGGATAAATGCGGTTGCTGCGGATTAGTGAGCTTGGTAAGTAGATTATGTCATATATTACATTAGAGTAGGCTATGTTATATTGTATCACATATAAGGTGGCCAGCTGGCAAAATCGTGAGCACGCCGAGCGAAATGCTTAGCGGTATTTCGTCTGTGTTCAAATTTCGGCGAGGTCAGTTTTGCCTTTCATCCTTTCAGGGTCGATAAATTAAGTACCAGTTGCGTACTGGGTCGATGTAATCGACTGGTCCCCTCCCCCAAAATGGCTGCCCTTGTGGCGAAATTTGAAACCGTTATATTATATCATGTTATCTTTTTTTTTTTCTTTCACTCGTTTCAATCATTGAACTGCGGCCGTGGTGGAATACCGCTTTGTTCAATCGATTAAATCGAACCCAGTGCGCGTGTATGTGTGTGTGTGTGTGTGTGTGTAACATGGATATATTACATACCTGTGTTACATAGATTTTGTTCTCTTCGAGCGCCTTCTACTTGGAATCTCGACAGATGCTCACCGCTCTCGTCGGACGTGGTCGGCCGGTAGAAATCCCCCCTTTGCAATATACAGAGGAGCAGCGATGGGTAAGGGCTGGGAGGTCTTTCAAGCCGGTGACTTCTTTGGACAACTTCCAGAAATTCCTGACCTGGCAGCGCCACTCAGAAGACACTCGAGATGAACTCTGTAGATATGAGACTGTTCGAAATGCAAGCAAAGCAACAAAACCGAACTATACTCATACAGTATCCAAACATTACTGACTTGTAGAGCAATGTCGAACAGCTGTTGTCCCCGGCGGGATTTGAACTGTTGTACTTTGGGGAGGAATCTGAAAGCATTTATTTGCGAATCCAACTCTTTCACTATAGTCATACTTGAGCTCAAATGAGAGCCAAATGGCTACTGTCCTTAGCACAACCATCACTGCATGCACTCCTCCCCTCATCCTTCTGGAATTATTTTTTTTTTAAATACCAGTTATATAACGCAGTTGATTCAATCGACATTACTGTGCAATACAAAAAAATGCCATCACCTAATTTCTTAGCACGAAACCAATAATTAAATTTCCAAATTTCATTACACAGAAAATAATTTCGTTTTTAAACTTTAACATTTCAATTTGGTGAATTATTGAAATACTCGTGTGTGCGGGGGGGGAGAGGTCTGTGTATGTATTTAAAATACATTAAATGCTTTAATATGTTTACCTTCCTTAGTATGTATACAGACTCGTATGTGCATTTCTGTCTCTCATTCCCATCTTTGTCCTCCTATCAAAATGTGATTGCCTGAATGTATCTGTGTACAGGTATGTATAAGTATGTGTTTGAGTGTCTGGTTGTAAGTTTAGGACGGTATACATTTATGTATGCCTATGCGTTTCTACGTATTTCTTAAGTCTTTGTATTTATCAGCGTGTATCTGTTTATGCGAGACCGTGTGAGCGTCTCTTACTCGTTGTCATACCATGTCTCAGATTAGAATAAGTGAACTTATCTACGAACATATTTACATGTGTATTTGTCCACGATCTTCTGCTTCTCTCTTTTGTGCACGTTATATTTGTGTATATATATATATATATATATATATATATATATTCGCCATGTTGGACCGCTGATAACTAACAGTCTTCTCTCTCTCTCTCTCTCTCTCTCTCTCTCTCTCTCTCTCTCTCTCTCTCTCTCTCTCTCTCTCTCTGTTTACTTCCTTCTATTCCTTTCTGCTGAAGAGTGTAGGCTCGAAACGTAAAAGACTTTTTCATTTTCCCGAGCATCAAACTAATACACCTGCCTTCGTCTTTTGCTTTTCTATAAGTTTCAACTATGTGTGTGTGTGTGTTTGTGCGTGCGTGCGTGTGTGTATGTATGTATGGGGGCGCGAAAAATATAAAAGGCCAGTCTGTGTGTGGCGGGTGGGGTTTTACCCTGTATTTTCGCTAGGAGTTCATCCAATGATTTCTTGAATGTTTTGATAAAAGTCGTTTTTAGGTTATGATTTCTTTAGGTAGGCACTTGAAAACTTGAGGGCCACTAAATATCAAATCGGTGCAGTATAGTATCCTAAGTCATTAATTTGAAAGCGGTATATACTGTAGCTACTCATGTACATTCATTAATTTGCATAAGTCAATATGAGTGACATTAAGGCAGCGAGCTGGCAGAAACGTTAGCACGCCGGGCGAAATGCTTAGCGGTATCTCGTCTGTCTTTACGTTCTGCGTTCTAATTCTGCCGTGGTCGACTTTGCCTTTCATTCTTTCGGGATCGATAAATTAAGTACTAGTTGCGTGCTGGGGTCGATCTAATCGACTGGCCCCCTTCTCCAAAATTCCGGGTTTTGTCCTTAGAGTAGAAAGGAATATGAACGACATTTGTAGGTCCACGTATAATTATATGCACAGGTACACACACGCGCATCAAAGGAATGTACCGTATTTGATGCCCCTCCCCCTCAGATGCACATTTCTTACCCAAAACCGGCTTTAAAAATCCCCGTTCTTCCAATGCACTCAATGTAGGCTCAAAACTCGCTCAAAATGATATTTATGTTTACAAAACGTGTGCTGCCATCTATTGGTGAACAATTGCTCACGGTTTATATCGAATGTGGATGCAATAAACTGCTTATAATTACCGGTAATAACATAAAGTTATACAGGTAAGTGGAGGAATTACAACATTATTTTAGTGCTAATTTATTTTAGAAAAGTATAGCCTAGGCTAGGGTGCGTCCTATGCATTCGAGCGTCTTATAGGCCATCAGATATGATATATACCGGTTTACTACACAAACGTGAGTCTCTTTCCTTATTTTTCATGCGAATATGTGAACACCATATGTAGAGCTGGTTGCGTGCATATGACTACTCCAAGAATCTAAATTGGAGAATCTATAAAACATTCTACAAACCTTCGTTCATTGTACCATAAATCGATTGAGTTAAGAATATATGGGACAATATGCTTTGGTATGTGTGTGGATGTATCTGCTTTTTGTATGCTTGTGTTTACCTACACATATACGTACGATTATATGCGCGTATGCATAAGCATATATATGTTGGTATGTGTGTGTGTGTGTGTGTGTGTGTGTGTGTGTGTGTGTGTGTGTGTGTGTGTGTGTGTGTGTGTGTTGTATCCGTACCTGATTTGAATTTTAAAATGTTATGTATGCACATATGTATATACGTATGCAAATGACTATATATGTGTGTGTTTGTATATATGTGTGTGTGTATGTATGAATATATATATACATATATATGTACATATACATGCATGTATGTATACATATATACATATATATGTACATATACATGCATGTATGTATACATACCATGTTGTTATACGTATATACCTAGGTATGCGTATGTATGTATATATGTATATACTATGTGTATGCTTGTATGCACGAATGTATGTATATATATATATATATATATATTGTCACGTGTATGTACGTACGTGTTGATAAATGTATGTACGTATTATAAGACATACACGTACATGCACGTACATGTGAACTTATGAATGTATATACGTGTGTATGTGTGAGTGTGTGTGTATGCATGTATATATATGTTACTGTTTCTGTATGTATGTATGTATGTATGCACGCGTTTATGAATGTCCATAAATATACATGCATGCATATATATACATATGAGTTAATATATTAAGTGCATGTGTGTTTGTATGAATTCATTATAATTCAATATCAAATATTGTAATTGTTTATGTTGGAGATGTTTCAAAATATTTTCAGATGTCATGCACCTTCATGAATTATTAATCACAAATTCTCATAAAGCAATTTCTGATTTATTCTCTAATAATAATAATAATAATAATAACAAACACGATAATAATAATAAAAATAATGATACTAATAATAATAATAATAATAATAATAATAATAATAAAATAATGATCAATAATGATAAAAATATCCCTGTTGTCATCGGAGCATCGGGTTCAATACCACCCAATCTGAAAGAAACATCTGTAAACCTTAGAAATGCCCTACAATCTGGATGTATTGCAAAAGTCAGCACGCATATTGCGTAAAGTAGTGTCTGTCTGAGGTCCTTGTTGTGACTTGACAGACAGTACAGAACCCTGGTTGAGACAATATCTTCAATCAACAACCACGATATTGTATACTATGCGACGTCTATAATAATAATAATTATTATTATTATTATTATTATTATTATTATTATTATTATTATTATTATTATGGCGGAGTCGGAGACTAGCAAAATCCTCACTGATTTCCCATTCCAAACAGACCGGAGCTAGTGGTGGTGAACAATGTGCACCACATACGCTCTATACTTGATGTTGCATGCCCCTTTGACCCACAGTCAAGAAGGAAGACGAAAAGATAGATAGATACAACCCTCTTAAGTAGGAAGTAGCCCGGTTATGGAAAATGAAGAAGGTGAAGATAGTGCCAATTATTGTTGGGTCCTTGGGAATAGTGATAGAAGGCATCAAGAGGAATATAAAAGAAATTAGAATAGAGTACCCACTAGAACTGTTTAAAATGGTTTGCCTCCTGGGCACGGCCAGAATAATCAGGAAAGTATTAGAAAGCTAAAAAGAACGAATAGCATGGTACCATAGGCTGCAGGTAGTAAGCCCACTACACATGCAAAGAGAAATAATAATAATAATAATAATAATAATAATAATAATAATAATAATAATAATAATAATGGCCATAAGAAGAAGAATGACCTGTAATTTAGGTACAAGGGTGGCAAATTAGACGAAGCTGTGAGTAGATACTGTTAGTCTCAGTACTACACTGCTACTTCATTGTACTGGCCCTGGAGATTTGAACTCAAAAGTACCGGAGCAAATATAGCAAATGACTCTGCTAAAATACACACACACACACACGCACACACACACAAACACACACACACACATACACACACACAAACACACACACATACATTTATTTATATATATA
>NC_068982.1:143452850-143458577 GCF_001194135.2 Octopus bimaculoides
TATATATACACATATATCATATATGTATGTATGTATGTATGTATGTATAGATAGATAGATAGATAGATATCACTATTGTTTCTGGTCTTTGCTCTTGTTCAGGAATGAAGTAGAGAAAACATCTGCTCTTGGTGACTGAACTGTAGATTAAAAGATACTTTTCATGGTCAGAACCAAAATGATTATGTCATTGTTTTCCTACTTTTTCATTCTCCGACAAATACAAGTATAAATTAGTAGAATCATTAGATTACCATACGAAATGCCATACGTTCTTCTTGTTCCTGTCTCTTGTGTTCTATGTTCATTCCTCACTGAGGCCGACTTTGCCCTCAACTTTCCAGAATCGATAAATTAATTATTCATCTAAGTGTAGAAATATGTCGGAATCGATAGATCTTCTGACGGGTCTTGTATTTGTTGCAACTCTATGCGTTCTGTATAAAAATATTTCCCAAGATTCCACTGTCTTGAAAATCCCGTGGAATATACCAAAAAAAATTCAATAGGAAATTCCCAGACATATTCGCTTTCCAGAAAGTTTCCAGCTGCATGTCTTAAAAGCTAATTATTAATTGTAGGACTGTTTCGAAGTACTTGGGTGGTCCAACTAGCATTCTTTTATTCCATTTGAAGAGCGTTTACGAAGACATCTTCTCAGACAGCAGTACAATGGAAATAGACATTCCTCACACGAACAAAATCGACCAACATGATATAATCTTCTTTATGAAAAACAGACCGAACCTACAGAAGAAACGGTATTGAAATTAGTCGCTATTGATGGATTTTTCCATGAATGCTATCGTTAAAATTGCTTTTTTTAGAAACGCTATTTGAGATAAACGTTTGGTTATGGCACAGAATTATTCTCATTTAACTCAGATGAATCAATGTCAATATGATTTGAAAAATATTGTGATTAGTGAACTAAAATATAGACGAACACTGAAATATTCAGGAGTTCTTTAAAGGAATATAGATGATTGCGTAATCGCAGATATTTCAATGCAAATGTACATTCATCTGGTAAATTCTGAAATTTAGAAATAATCCAGATTTATGCACGTTTATCTGTTGGGAAAAAAATTGAACTTTTCGAAAGAAAAGTTTCTGAATTCGACTTTGCTGGTTCAGTTGTAACTAATGGTAAACGTCATTGTTTAATTTGGCATAAATTGAAAGTATTAATTGCTTCGTACACACTCTTCTTGATTTGGTTGTATTTTGTACTGTTTACAAGGAAGCTTAATTGAGTTTTGATGAAGCAAGTAAGCTAATGGCCTTTGGAATGATGGCAGCGAGTCTGAAGGTACTTTCAAGGATGATGATCAAAATATAGATTTTTTTTAAAGTTAGTCATGCGATCAATAATTGCGGCAAAACTCCTTACGCGGCAAGTTGGCTGAATCTTTAGCACGCTGGACAAAATGCTTGGTGGGGTCGACTTTGCCTTTCATCCTCTCGGGGTCTATAAAATAAATATCAGTTGAGAACTAGAATCGGTGACTTACCCCCTCTTTCGAACTTGCTGACCTTGTGCCCAAATGTAGATTCAATATAAAACTTCGGTCCGTTCCTCTGAAGTTCTTACTCCTTCTTCAGTACCACATCCAACCCATTAACCATCCAAGAACACATTGCTTATATAACCACTAAATTTAGCGGTGCAACAAAATTGGATATATTGACTTAAATGCTTTCAGTATATTTGATAGTTTATTACAGTTGCATAACAAAATACGTTGTTCCAACCGGTGGTTAATGCTTTCGTTATTTATGTTTATTGTCTGTTCTTTAATATCCAACCATTTGATTCTATGCTCTGCGCACGGGAACTTCAACACTGCCAGAGATAGGTATAGCGGAAGGAAATGCTTGTAAACAGCTGCTGTATGTTTGGCTATCTTCGGTTTATACACTCACACGTACGTTAATGCTTAAAATGAAATACATTCACTCATATTCTATTTCTTATATAAACATTTCATTGATTTGGTCTCTCAAAATTGTCCTTGTTCCTTTCTTTTTGTTAGAGCATGGGAAAATCATTGACATTTGAACAATCAGTGAGAGAAGCGATAGAAAGGAGCAGACGGCACCGATGCAAAGATCCACTCTGTGAAACATCATTGTGGAAAGCACGACACGAATTAGACCTTGCTCTTCTTAAAATCGAAAAACTTCACTTGCAGCTAACGTAAGTATCTTACATTGTTTCAATGACCTTGCAGCATTCCCACCAAGCATTTCGATGCTCGGTGAGAAATAAGAAGGGAGGAAGTTATTTTCAGCTCAAAGGGTTGGCTCGAAAGCTCACATGGCCCATGAGGTGATGTTAAACGAGGCTGGTATAGATGAACATACGCGAACATCGATGTTTGACTTCCGTATTGTTGTTGATTTTGTTATTGTTATTGCTTACATTTGATTTTCACTTCATTTGGTTTAATTGTTATACTGTTAGAAAAGAAAAAATCCTAACATCGGGCTACAACATTTAAATTTAGATCCCAAAAACCCTCCTAAGTATCTTAGTTGTCCCTAATAACAATGATTTCTGGAGCCGTAGTAAACTGGGTTTTGTGCTTATTTCTTCTATCTATCTGTTCAAATCTTTAGGTATAGTTCTCAGTGTGCCTATAACTACTGGTATACATTTTACCCGCACTTTTCATAGTCTCTGTAATTCAATGGCTAGGTACTTTGCTTATTATTATGATTATTATTATTATTATTATTATTATTATTATTATTATTATTATTATTATTATTATTATTATTATTATTGCCTTTGCACAGCTTCTAACGCTGGAGATGTACTACAGTGTCAGCTGTTCACTACCAGTGAACTAAGGTAACACTTCGTATTTTTCGAGCACCCTCCGGAGTACTCGACTGGTTCCAAGCAGTGCTGTTTTCTGCAAGTGCTCCACCCACATTGCAGCCCCTATTTGCTCCACGTACTTCTCGAGATTTTTATTCACTGTTCCCAGGGCTCCGACAATTATTGGTATTACTGCTACCTTCTTCATCGACCACAACTGCTTAACTTCCCAAGCTAACCTGTCATATCTCTCGATTTTTTTTCTTCCTTATCGCATACCTTTATTGTCAGCTAGGCATGTTATATCTATGATCCAGCAGAGTTTGTTTTCTTTCTCAGTTAAGACTATGTCCGGCTTCCTATTCTCTTATTATTATTATTCAGTTGTCTTATTTTTATCACATGCTTTCACTGCACATCCGAGCGAAGTTATGTCTGCCTTGGGTATTCAAAAGGCAGTTATGTTTGACTTTAGTTTTCAAAACCAATTTCAGCCTTCTGTAATACTCCTGAGAGAATATTTTCTTCACTTGATAAGGTTATTTCCATAGAGTTTCTTCATTTGGCTTTCCGTCATTTTCATCATTTACTTTTTTCTAATATGCCCAGATACCTGTATCCTTCTTTCTCTCTTCTCTTTATTACGTGCCGTGTAGGCAACGTCACCCTATCCTCGTGTTTGACTTTACCTCTTTTTAGAATCAACACTCAACACTTTTTCAGTCCAGACTGCATTCTAATGTCTACGCTAAAGCAAAGCACTCTTTGAATCAGTGAGTCTGTTTTGAGATACTATTATAAAAGTCTGGTAAAGTTGGTGACAGTGAAAATAGTGTGGAAATAAAACAATAATCTAAAAGGACTTGTCAGTCAGCCTCATGACCCCAGCGGACAAAATGGAAAAGTCGCTACTCTGGAGTGGGCAGAAATGTGGCTTGGGGGCCGAAAACATCGGAGATTTCCACTGCCTTAGACTCGATCACAAACCAGTCAGAGAGCAGCCGATTCTTTGAGTTTTCCCTTCCTGGCCAGGTGAGCAACGAAACCTTGACTGGTTGCAGTGAACTAAGCTTCTTTTCATCGTTCCTAAAGAGTTTCAGGTAGTCCATAAAAAGATGGCCTGAAAGCAATTAAGACTAGCGCCACTTGAGAAGGAAAAATAATCTCAAGGTTCCGTCAGTCACACTCTTGAAGCATCGATCAGCCCAGGGCTGTAGTAGAAGACATATACCCAAATGCCGCGCGGTGGGACTAAAATCAAAACCACTTCGTTGCGAAGCGAGCGTCTTAACCACACAGCCATACCTGCTCCTACATCTAATACAAATAATAAACACTTGAATCTAACTCTAAATCTAATTCTAATTAAGAAACAATTGTTTTTGTTGGTTCTTGTTAATGTTTTCGCTATTCTTTGAACATAAACATCTTCTTGCAACATTCATGTTATGACATTTCTTCTATTGAAAATGCTTTGTGTAATTACTTCATATTGTCAGTGGTGTAATTTTATTTAAAATATAAGTCTTCACTTTTGTAGTCTCCATTGGAGCTAATAACTTTAGGAAAGACAAAATGTCACATTAGCCACCTTCCTCCAATTCCTAAAATGCAAAACGTTTGAAATGAGTTAAAAATCCAATATTAATTAAAATTTACCATTTGACAGTGTATTGATTTTTTGTCTTGTATGGCTTTTGGTTTTCTATAATTTTTTTTATTTCTTCTTATTTTAGATCGTGCGGAATTACTCCGGAGCCTGGTGCCGTTTGGAAATTGCAATCAGACTGCTACAAGCCCTGTGCACGCGAAACGAAGAAAGCCATTAAATTCAAAGAAGACAACGATAATGAGGATTCTCCGATGCAGAAAGGCTATAAATGTGAACTAATGGAACCAGTTTCGGTTCCGGTGCTGTTGTCAGATCCTGCTAATGATCAAACTAACACAACACAGCTATCAACGGGCACGCCCCATTTAAACAAACAGGTTTTCAGGCGCTCGCCAAGTTATACGACAGCCATGTCTGTAGACGAAGAACCAAAACCTCAGGCGGGTAAAACAAGATATCACAATGGAAATTATTACATTGAAGTTGACAACCGAGAAATTGAAAGTGTCCTTTAAAATAACGATTTCGTTAAGGGGGAAAAAAGAAAAGGAACATTTTTAACGATAATAAATAAATAAGGAAATATGCCCAGAACATTAAAATGGCGAAAGTGATAAAGATATGAATATAATTCAAATTAACAAATGAATAGCAGCGAAAATTATTTCGGGAATGAGAAAAAAAAAAAGCAAAATGATATTCACTTTGTTATTTTATAAAAATGAGTACTGGAATTTTATTTGAAGAAAAAATAATAAAAATAATAGGAAACGGGATTGACCTAAGACAGAGTAAAAGATTTTTAATATGGATGCGAAAATGTGACTGGGAAATACATAACATAAACTAACAAGACTGAATATCATGTTAATGCCAAAATTAAAGAAAAACAGAGAAAAAAAACTGTCAATCAATCTTTGATGAATGTATCATACAAATTATCTATGTGACATGGTAAACTAAGAAGATGAAGATAATGAAGATGATGGAGAAGGAGATAGAAAAAATATTCATTTCATTTTATTTTTACGGTCTAATCTTTTCCACAAAGACAACGACATCAGAAAAGAAACTTATCATAACTGCGAAATACTTTACACGAAGATTTTCTTCAATGTTTTCATTTTTTTGTTGTTGTTTTTTGGGGTATTTTTTTTTCTGTCTTCATGACAGTGTTTTCTACATTCGGAAATTGATCTTCTAGGAAATACGCAACTGTATTATTAAAAAGTATACGTACACACACACACACACACATACACAAATACACACACATATGTATATAGAT
>NC_068982.1:143458822-143463620 GCF_001194135.2 Octopus bimaculoides
TATATATATATATATATATATATATATGTATATATATATATATATATATACAAATACTATAATTAACATATATATATTTTTATATATACATATATGCATTACATGTACACATATATATCATTACGTATATAATGTATATTATGTGATATGGGTATATATATGTATGTATATATATTGATGTATATAAATATACATATAGGTACATATATATATTCATATATTTTGATGTATATAAATATATATATACATCTAGATAAGTGTATATGCATTGATATATATATATGCGTATGCATATCTATATACATATGTATACATATATATATATATATATATATATATGTATATATATATATATATATATATATATATATATATATATATATATATATATGCTTATCTCTGTATATACTTATATATATATGTGTGTGTGTGTGCGTGTTTATGTACAAAGTATATAGATATGTGTATATACATGTTTATATAAACATACACTTATATGTACACATATGTATAGATATATATATGTGTGTGTGTGTATGTATGTATGTATGTATGTATATATATATATATACATATACCTTTATATACATATACATATATGCATATATGTACATTGGTATAAAAGAAAAAAAAAGACAATTTTCAAAGTCTATAGTTTCTAAAAAGAACGACAAAATGAAATACCACTGATAATTCAGGTCCCATGGAAAAAAAATATATCTTTCAAACAGTTGTATGAACATGTATATAGGACTCGAACATATACACATAAGCATTGGATTGTTTTTGTTTGTTTCTTTTTCTTGTTATGCTGATTTTGACGTTTTACATTTGGTTTTGGGTTTCCAAAGAATATTATTTCCGTTCTTTATTATTTTTTTCTTTTGGAGTGAAGTTGCCAAGCATTTCTTTTTTTCCTTATTATTATTATTATCATTACAATTATTATTATCATTATTACTATATCATTATTATTATTATTATTATTATTATTATTATTATTATTATTATTATTATTATTATTATTATCATTATTATTATTTTTATTATTACAATTAATATTATAATTATTATTATTATTATTATTATTATTATTATTATTATTATTATCATTATTATTATTATTATTATTATTATTATTATTATTATTATTATTATTATTATTACTAATATTATTTCAGTTTTAAGTTTTGCAATTATAGAAAGTACCATACGTTATAATCATTTATGCCCACAGTGCCGTACACATACATATGAAAATCCTACACGGTTTATCATGTCCTATATCGTTTATAAACTCTCACGCATGCACATCTAATGTATATCTATGATATCTATATATAATTGCGTATGTAAGCTTTACATACACACACATACACACATTCATATATACATATATATATACATATATATATGCATATATACTTGTATATATACATAAATATCAAAATATATACAGTTTTATAAGTATATATATATGTGTGTATGTATATGCATATATATACACATATATATAAAAATATATATATATGTGTATATAAATATATATATATGTGTGTGTGTATAATACATATATATAATACATATATATAATACATATATATATAATACATATATGTACATTAAAAGAAATAAACACCAATAATGTATGTACGTATGCATGTAAGTTCATATGTGTATGTATGCATGTATATTCACATTGGTTGAGTTTTCGAATGTATTGTTGTTGACATTATAATATATATAATATATAACATAATATATATATATACGCCAAACATTATTATCTGATTTCCATATTATATTATCTCAAGCTTTATTCTATCAACGTATCAACTTATTCTCGTTTGCTTGTTGTTTTTGTTTTGTTCTGTTTCTTTTTGTTTTATTATGATTTGTTGGATTGTTTATTTTATTAATTTTATTTTTATTATTTTTTTTTTTTTGCTAACATGGAGGATTACAATGATATATTGCGTTATTAATCCATATCTATCCATAATAACTTCTTGAGCTGAAAAATGTAATTTGGCAGGCACATGTTAAGACACCTATATGCTTATATACTCAAAATATGTACATGTGTACTCTCACATACAAACACGTTCAGACGTATTTGTCTGCATTCATAAATTCATACATACATGTATTCGTACACACGTGCTTACGTTCAGACATACAAGCCTTCATGAATATACGCATGCACACATGCTTAGATACATGCAAACACATATATATGTATACATACATATATGTATACATACATATATGTATAATTACATACAAACATACTTGCTTTCATACATACCTTCATAAATAGATTCCTGAACGCATACATACACGCATACGAACGTACATAAAAACACATGCATATACACATGCATATACACATGTATACATACATACATGCATGCATACATACATACATACATACATGCATACATACATACATACAATGAGCCAGACAGAAAGACTGGTTGAATGAAGCAATTTCTTCTTAAAAGGAAATAACCCACGAATAGATTTTCAGAATTAAATCTGGAATTAATTTGTTAATTGATTAACTAATTAATTACATTTAAGGAACAAAAAATACTTAATTCTTTTCACATAATTTTTTTATTTCATATTTTGCTAATTTAATAGAATAGGGAATTCGAAAGCGATGTTAACCATACTAGTTATGGTTAGTAAGGCTACGAATTTGCGGCTCATAATATTTCTACCAACTCAGTACAGTTCCGTTCTTCGATACTCGAATGTCATCTTAAAGAATTAACCTTAAAGTCACTGCAATATTTTATAGCGTTGGAATCGAAGCTTGAAGGAAAACGTTGGCGTTATTTGAGATGAAATTGCCAGCTTTTTTAAAAGTAATAAAAGTACATTATCACCATTTATAAGAAACACGTACAAATATATAATCATATATAATAATTTAGAACAATTTCGAAATTAATAGTTTTGTCTCACACCAAAATGTGTGTGCAGTTTAACAATCTTCATTATCTGAAATCATTTTCATTATTAATGATTTCAAAAGATGGGAAAAACTCATATTGTTTATCGCAATTCGTTTTTAGTTTCACTGTAAGCTTAAGTTACAAACAAATCGATGCAAAGAACTTAATCTTGGATCATCAAATTTATCAGAATTATGGACAACCTACATATTTTTTAAACCCAGCTTATCATTCGAAGTTCTCTCTTTTAACATACTATTATGAAGTTATACCTGAGAATGTTTGAGCGTATAGAGTAAGTTTGAATGTGCGTGTGCACATGAGAAAGAAAGAGAGAGAGAGTGTGTGTGTGTGTGTGTGTGTGGATTTATATAGATTCGAATGAAGCTGGGTGATTGAAAAGAAAGATCGCAGAATCAGTATCGTGCACTACCATTCATCAATGAAAGAGCATCATATTCATATGAAAATTTTAATCTGCATCGGGTCTTTTCACTTATATCCAAACGCGGAAGAAAAGAATGTTTTCTACCTCGAAATAAGCTGAATAATTTGAATATTTAAAATCATCAGTTATGTTATTTAATATTCATATCGACCAAAAATATAAATAATGTTAACGATATTTAGTTATCTAATGATAAGAGCCGATATTTCATCCATTCTTAAATACAGTCTTTCATTCAAAGAAGCCCAGAATAAACAAAAGCGTTAAACGAAACGGTGACCTCTTTCCAGAATAAGCCACCTAGCCAAAATTGAATGCAAACAATTGAAAGCTCATTTAAGACGAAAATTTTAACAAAATAGAGTTCGTGATAACAGAAGAAAAATAATAACGAGGAAGACAATATCTCTTTCTTCCCTATTTCTTTCACATTCTTATTGTTAAACCATACTTTGAAGTTCCAAAACTATAAGAAATAGCAACGACTATTTCATCAGGAGGAGGAGCTGGTGACTGTTTTCTAAACAAATAACAAAATGGAGGATCCATTTATCGAAGTTTTTCTTTCCTTTTTCTTTTTTTCATTTTTTTTTTTTGTCTTTTTATTCCATTTATGAAGACATAATTCTATGAAATTAAATTGTTATATGCTGCCGAAATTTTGATAATCTTTCTGATTACATACAATTTGATTTCAATGTCTACGATGAAAGCCTTTTGCAGCAGCAGACATGTTGAGGTGGGTGGCGGAGTATGTCAGTAGCATTACTTTGTTAAGAAAATACTATAACACAGTTCATTGAATGTTTACATTCGCTAGTCATCAGATACCTCTATATTGATTTAAAATCTCTCTAAAATAGAAATTGAGATAATGCATACAAAATTGCCGACAGCTAACGAGTTATCAATTATGATGGCTTGGAAGATTGGTGTGTCAAAAATACTCTATATAAATGTCGTTTATACCCAATTTAAATATTTCTAGGCCAGGTGAAGTTTCTTTTTATTTTCCAATATATATTCTATGTTAAGTATGTATGCTTGCTAATTTCATTTATTTGTTGTCATCGTGTTTATCATTTCTATAAAATATTGTATTCTAAACTAAGTGATAATACAAGCCCTTCATTAACGGATTATCATAAATCGAGTAAAATTAGTGGGAAGTGATTTATAATTAATTACCTGAACTATATACAAAAATTCATACAAGTACACACATGATTATATACTCTTAAGTAATATATACACATGAGCATATGTACATATGACTACAGTTGACACCATATATATACAACTACAGTTGGCTACATAACTACATAAACACACTCACACACATTTATATATGTGTGTATGTATGCATATATATATATATATATATATA
>NC_068982.1:143463903-143464176 GCF_001194135.2 Octopus bimaculoides
ATATATAGATATATATATATATATATTTATATATATATATATATATATATGCATGTACATATATATATATGTATGTGTGTGTGTATATTTGTATCTATGTAAGTATATATATTTATATATATATATATATATATATGTGTGTGTGTGTGTGTATACATATATGTATGCATATACGTATGTATATATATATAAGTATATGCATGTACATATGTATATATATATATATGTATATGCATGTACATATGTATATATACGTGTGTGTAATGTAATATA
>NC_068982.1:143472034-143476991 GCF_001194135.2 Octopus bimaculoides
AGAATTTACGAAAAAAACAACAGACGAAGACAGGTGGTGTAAACAACAAATGGATGTATTAGTTTAACGCTCGGGAATAGAGAAAGTCTTTGACGTTTCGAGTCTAAGCTCTTCCACTGAAAGGAACACAGAAAGAAACAAGGAGAGAAACAAGGAGAAAAAAAATATAATGTAGTGGTCAGCGATCTATCGGGCTTCTTTCAGTTCCCGTCTACCAGATCCACTCACAAGGCTTTGGTCGGCCCGAGGCTACAGTAGAAGACACTTGCTCAAGGTGCCACGCAGTGGGACTGAACCCGGAACCATGTGGTTGGTAAGCAAGCTACTTACCACACAGTCACTCCTACATCTCTATCTACTTTGATAATGCGTAAGTTATTACGTAATGCTATAAGGATTTTATTTTCATTTTTTTGCTTTTTTTATATATATCGTACCTACTGGTTGTCTTTTTTTCATGATCTTTACATATGGATAATGTCACCATTTCTCTAACAGATTCAAATACAATGCAGACACATTAACATCTAATTGGTGAGGTACTTTCTTTTATTTCTTTGTATAGTTCTCGATACGACTACCTGAACGATTAGCCGTAATCTCTGCGTGGATTTCAGGATATTATTGTTTTCTCATTCTTTAAACTATTACCTAGAGTATTTTTACAACGTCTATTTACTGTCTGTAATTCACAAAACTAGCATAAAGTATAGGTTTTTGAAAACTAACCCACAAAGGGTAATTTCACCGTTATTATCATTGAGTGAGAGAGCAGTGCATGCTATCAAAGTGACACTGGGGTATAAATATACTTATCATGACTACACGTCTAATAAGGGTATGCCAGACACATACATCATAACCATCTGTGAGCGGCATGGTGATCTCATATATAGGTAAAGAGTGCATTACCTTGCAGGTGGGGCCGAGTTAGAATTTTCATCAGGTCGAGGAGCCCATCCTACTCAAAAGGTCCCTGAATAACGGTTTTTTAAGGATGGATGAACGAAAGACCCATATCTCATAGGGTGAATTATCCAAACCCCAAAGAATTCCTCTCAACACATGGCAATGATGCTCCCCAACTACTTCTACTCATGATCAGAGATGCACATATCGTCAGCCACCAAGGGACATGCTCAACTGGTTAAGGTCAAACAACTGACAAGCAGATCCGTAGTATTGAGCAGAATATTTGCTGTAACCCATTTTTTTATACCAAGACAAAACAATGTACATGATAACACTTCCAATCAATTAAGATCAGAAGCCATGAGAACCACTGCCTGGTACTACATCCGGGCAGTATCATTAATATCATTATTATTATTATTATTATTATTAATATTATTATTATTATTATTTGATGAGAACTCTCAGCTTATTTTGCTGGGTATGGTGGAAAGTGTCAGCCGTCCACAGCCAGCAGACTAAGGTGACACTTGTTTACTGGTCATGCTTCAAGAACCCTGCGGAGAATTCTTGCAGTTCGAAGCAATGCTGATTTTTGTAGGTGTTCTACCTTCACACTTGCACCAATCTCTTTCAACCATGTTGGTAGTTGAGCGCTGATACTTCCAAGTGCACCAATTACTATTCGTATCACGTCTATTGTCTTCATTGACCACAACCTTCGTATTTCCCATTATTATTATTATTATTATTATTATTATTATTATTATTATTATTATTATTATTATTATTATTATTATTATTATTATCTGAAAACTCACAGCTTATTTCGCTGGGTATGATGGAAAGTGTCAGCTGTCCACAGCCAACGAACTAAGGTGACACTTGTTTACTGGTCATGCTTCAAGAATCCTGCGAAGAATTCTTGTGGTTCCGAGCAATGCTGATGTTTGTAGGACCGATCTTTTTCAGCCATGCTGGTAGTTCAGTGCTGATACTTCCAAGTGCACCAGCTACTATTGGTATCACGTCTACTCTCTTCGTTGACCACATTATTATTATCGTTGTTGTTGTTATATTATGTTTTGACTTTTGTCAGCACAATCTTTTGGATTTCTCTGTTACATGGTTCTCCTGGGATATTATTATTATTATTATTATTATTATTATTATTATTATTATTATTATTATTATTATTATTATTATTATTATTATTATCATTATCACTGCTGCTGTTATTGCTGAATGAAAACCTGATCATGTCCTTTGAACTTCTAAGATTGTTATTTTTGTTATTGATTCTAGTGTTGTTAGTTTTTAGCTTCCGGTCAGCTCTGAACCAGCTGACCTATGATCAAAGACTTTCCAGTCATGACCATTCCTATGTGCAATGCGCTTTCAGACACTGACACCGAAATTACATTGTCTAATGTCTTTGCTTTTCTTCCTGAAGAGGAGGCGGCGCGAGTCAAAAATTCAGCTGTTATTTCTAGCAAATTGAACCATAACGTAAGGGGCACCCACGAAAAAGTTACCAATCATCCGAAGGAGCTGGATAAAATTTGACGCTGAGTAGGTTTATTTAGTCAACGAAACTTCTTCCAGTTATATATGCGATCCTGTGCCAAAGTTTAAAATCCTGACCGAGTTATTTGAAAACTGGACAAAGTATCTAATATTAAACTTTACTGTACGGTATATCTGTAGATTTTAGTTGTCATTGCGTTAATAATTTAAATAGATTCATGAGATACAAGAGCAGCACCAAATGTCTGCTGTGTTTAATAACTTCACCGCAGACAGAAAAAGAGATGTCGACGGGATGATGCTATTTCAAGTATCATTATAATCTCGACAGCAATTGCTTCCCTACATGAACTGCCACTGTGAAATTGTATTTAAATTCTTTTATTACGCTTGCAACTAAATCAGATACACTGATTTGAATATTTGACGCGATTTTCACTGTTAGTTTTGTTACAAAACATTGCCGATATACCAAAAGTATTTATTTTTCATACTAAACTTTACTACGGAATGTACTCAAACATCTTAGCAATCGTTGCAGTATACCAAAACACTTTCTTATTTTCCTCGATCAAGCGATCTACCTTTGCAAGTCGGTCGAAGTGTTGACTGAATTTCATATAAAGCTATTGCTTTATAAGTTTGTTCAGAGTTACCTCTCTTAGGTAAATCCCATTGACAAGAGTCAATAAACTCGAAACATCGATGTATGGGATTCACACCTTTAACATAAAAGAAATATTTTTTCCACGGTAACTGCAGTATATTTGCCTTTTAGCAGTTGAAATATGTCGCAAACATATTTCAGCTAACCTAAATTTTGCAGATGGACGAGAGGGTATCAGTGATGATGGCAGTAACATTCGGAAACTCACCAGCTGAGTACATAGAAACGTTAAATATGTATGTGTCCACATCGAAATTCGAAAAATAAGAAGCGCAACGATAACAGCCTTCTGTCATAATCCCGTCCGATCTCCAAGGTCTTTAGTTAATGAAATTAACTACAATCTCTCCCTTAAAAAAATTGTGTAGAATTCTCATAATCATAATGAATATTGCTTTTGCGAATTTGAAGTGAATAAGTTCCGAGTATGTGATGATCGTGGTGTTGTTGCTGATATTGTTGTTGACGATGAAGATCATGATGATGATGATGATGATGATGACGAGGAGGAGAAGGTGGAGGAGAAGGAGGAAGAGGAAGAGAAGGAGGAAGAGAAGGAGGCAGAGGAAGAGAAGGAGGCAGAAAAGGAGGCAGAGGAAGAGAAGGAGGCAGAGGAAGAGAAGGAGGCAGAGGAAGAGAAGGAGGCAGAGGAAGATAAGGAGGCAGAGGAAGAGAAGGAGGTGGGGTAGCATCAGCAGCAGCAGCAGGAGATATGTGAGAAATTTACGTCTACCAAACCCACTGACCACTTTTGTCAGCCCGGGGCTATAGTAGTAGACACTTGCCCGAGGTGCGACGCTGTGGGACTGAACCCGGAGCCATGCGATTGAAAAGCAAGCTTCTTACCACACAGCCACGCCTGCGGTTATAATATTGCAGTTTTTTTTCTTCTAAATCTAGAGTAATTCCAAATACATTTTCTTCTGTGATATGAACTCAGAATCATGATCTTGCAGGAGACAGAACAGGCTCATTACTTAACAGGTAGGTATTTAATCGACCCTGGGACGCTAGTAGACTAACTCTAGTCTTGGGCAGAATTTAAATTCAGTCTATTAACTTATCCAACTTTCTATCTCACCTTTAATCGATACAGTTATAAAATTGCGATCAGTTGCACTTGACTTTTACATTTTTAATAATTACCAACCCAGGGGCGTTGGACAATATCGGTCACTGGCAAAGTATGAATGCAACATCAGCAACAGATGGATGGTCAGTAATGTGTGGAGAGATGCTAAAGCAGAGGCAGCGGCGGTTCCTTACTTTCACCGACATAACACGGCTTCTCTTAATAATTCATCTTCTTTCAAAATTAGGAAGATGACCACATTTTTATGCGAGTAGGTTTAGTGGATCTATTTATTCCAGAATAAGACAAGAACTCCATTTTATTAACCCCAGAATGATGAAGAGTCACAGTCAGCCTTATAAGGATTGAACACAAAGCGTAGAGAGGTATAAATAAATACAGCTGAATATTTTATATAGAATGGTGGCGAGCTGGCAGAATCGTTAGCACGCTGGGCGAAATGCTTAGTGGTATTTCATCTGTCTTTACGTTCTGTGTTCAAATTCCGCGGTGATCCACTTTGCCGTTCATCCCTTTCGGGGTCGATAAATTAAGTATCAGTTGCGTACTGGGGTCGATACAATCGATTGGCTCCTTCCCCAAAAGTTTCGGGTCCTGTGCCTAGAGTAGAAAAGAATATTTTAAATAGAGTGAACAAATGTACTTATGTCAGTACGGCATGACAAAATTGCGAAGTAGGAAGACACAGAAATTGAGATAAGCAGAATGTGACCATTGGAAACTCAAATAAACCCAGCTGTAGGTGGTACTCTTGGAGT
>NC_068982.1:143478443-143482316 GCF_001194135.2 Octopus bimaculoides
AATAATAATAATAATAATAATAATAATAATAATAATAATAATAATAATGATGATGATGATGATAATAATAATAATAATAATAATAATAATGATAATAATAATAATAATAATAATAATGATAATAATAATAATAATAATAATAATAATAATAATAATAATAATAATAATAATAATAACGATAATCCTTTCTGTTATGGGCACAAGGCCTAAATTTGTTTCTTTTGCGAGGAAGGCGGGGATAAATTGATTACATCCATCCCAATACTCAACTGCTACTTATTTTATCGACCCCGCAAGGATGAAAGGCAAAGTCCCCCTTGGTGAAGTTTGAACTCAGAAAGTAAAGTTGGAAGAAATACCGCTAAGCATTTTTCCTAACGTGCTGAAGTGCACATTCTGTCAGCTCGCTGCTTTCATCATCGTCGTCATCATCATCGTAATAATAATAATAATAATAATAATAATAATAATAATAATAATAATAATTCAGACAAATACATAACAAAAACACTAGGACTTACAAATATATATAACATACAGAAAATTGCACTGCTGGGCACTGCACACATCCTACGCAAAACACTTTCAATACAGTAACCATAAGAACATCACAGCAAACCACAGCACATACCCAAGGCACACAGAGCTACGCTCGGTAGTGAAGTGAAAGCACGTTATAAAAATAAAACTACTGAACAATAATAATAATAATAATAATAATAGCCAAGAAGGAAGGCGAAAAATAGATGAATGCAACCTTCTTAAGTACGAAATAGCCCGGCTGTGGAAAATGAAGAAGGTGAAGATAGTGCCAATTATTGTCGGGTCCTTGGGAATAGTATCAGAAGGCATCAAGAAGAATATCAAGGAAATTGGAATAGAGTGCCCAGTAGAACTGTTAAAAATATTTTGCCTCCTTGGAACGGCCAGAGTAATCAGAAGAGTATTTGATAGCTGAAAACAACGAATAGCATGGTGCCGTAGGCTGCAGGTAGCAAGCCCGCTACGCATGGAGGATTCCAGGAGCTCCAACAAAACTTGTCATAAAGAGATAATAATAATAATAATAATAATAATAATAA
Source organism: Octopus bimaculoides (assembly GCF_001194135.2). Taxonomy (NCBI): domain Eukaryota; kingdom Metazoa; phylum Mollusca; class Cephalopoda; order Octopoda; family Octopodidae; genus Octopus; species Octopus bimaculoides. The sequence continues at coordinate 143,479,526 of NC_068982.1, forward strand.
TAATAATAATAATAATAATAATAATAATAATAATAATAATAATAATAATAATAATAATAACGATAATAATAATGATAATTTGTGTCAGAGGTATGTGGTTTCGAATTATTGTTTTGTTGGCGAGAATGATCTATCGATTGTATCGAAACCAGAAATTTATTGATAGGTTTTGTTTTTTTTTATTTGCCCAACCTGGAAAGATGAAAAGATAAAGTTGATCTACGTATATCATAAGCTGTCCTTCATTAGCTTTTTATTGTTGCTTTCCGGCGTTGTAAAGATTCTGTTAATCCACGACGGCGATCACTACAATGACGATGGTTATAAAACGTGCAGGCGGTGCTGGTGGCGGAGAGGAAGATGGTTACAACGACGATGATAGTCAGGCCATACAGACGATCACAACGATGAATAATGATGGTTGTCATCATCACCATCATAGTCATCATTATAATTATGATGACGGGGTTGAGAGCGGATGGGCAGAGGTGAGAAGGCAGAAGGAAGAGGGAGCTGATGATGGTGATGCCAATAACATTAGAGACAGCTGTAGTGACGTAGATAGTAATGACCATTAAATCTGTTGACCACAGTGATGAAGAGATTACGTTAAATCAATAACAAAGATGGCTACTCTTTCATTTCGTAAGCTGTTTCTTGCCAGTTTCTTTGTATTTTTTATTTCGTCGAAATAAAATTCGGTTTGTGTCTCCATCTTAGACACTACAAATTTTAACGACGAAGGATTTAACTTGTCTCTTCGAAATAGGTTTACAAGTAGGTTAACAATATATAATACATAAATATCATGTGTGTACATAAAAATTTGATTATCAAATTTAATACACGTTTCTGTTTATGAATCACCAACATTTAGAATAAATTTGATTACCTACACCGCGCAGGTGACCAAGAACGCCAGTGTGTATGTGTTTATATAGCAGGGGCTGTGTGCGCATGTGTGAGTGTTGAAGTGTATTTATGAGTGTGCATTTGTCTGTGCGTGTATTTGTGAGTGTGTTCCTATCTGTCTATGGGTGTGCTTCTCTAACTCTTATCGAATTTCTTAAGCGGCCATATGCACATACACACATACATATGTGTGTGTGTGCGTGTGTATAATATATATATATATATATATATATATATATATATATGAATATATACGTGTGTGTGTATATATATGTATATATATATGCATGTATATATGTATATATATGTATATATATGTATGTATGTATATGTATATATATATATATATATATATATATATATATATATATTTATGTATGTATGTATGTATGTATGTACGTACGTACGTGTGTTGCGTGTGAGTGTTCGCTTTTTCTTAATTTAGAGTGAATTTTGACTTTTTGACTGGCCATCTTGATAGCAAGGTTGTGAAGGAAAGCATCTTGTTTTGTTCATTATCTTTTTAATTTAAGGTCTTACAGATTTTTAGTGTCCCAGATATCGTGATCCTTTTTAAGTGTATGAATTAAGTAAGGACTTGCGTTCTCTTCCCATGATCCTAAGTTCAGCCATACTTTGCTCCAGACGGGTTTCTATGTATCCTGTTGCTCCAACAATAATAGGTATGAAACTGAAAGTATATCTTGAGCACTGAAATTTCAAATTCCCCTTCAAATTCCATTTTTCTCACCACATTGGTGTCCAGATGGCAGTTGATTTCCACAACAGAACATATCTTCTCTTTGTAGTCACATACAACGATATCTGGCTGGTTGTGTTTTAACTTGGAGGTAATTTTAATTTTTAAATTCTTCCAATATTCTTATAAAACACCAGTCTCTGTATACGAGTTAACCTTGCCTGTGGGTGTTTTCTTTTATGGTGTCCCGTTCCAGATTGTTCTGGCCAATGCAGCATGCCTCATGGGAAGACAATTTCAAAAACCATTCTCTCGCAGTTGTTAATAGTGTGGTTGATGTCTCCACTCTTTGTTTTGCACAGCCAACATTTGTTCTCTGTCTGTTTTCTGCCTTTTATGATGTAGGTACATGGTTGGGGATCACTTGTTCGTGAATTGTATGGAGATAGCCTTCGAAGTGGAATGCCATAAACTAGACGGTACACCTTCTATGCTCTGTGTTTTTCGTGCCTAGTACCCGTGTACTAGCTTCTCAGTAAACTTGTCCGATTTTTTCTTCTTTCTATTCTTTTGATACATAGAATTTACCATTACTCCTTGGGGAGAGGTCTGTATTAGTTCTTATATCGTGTTTCTCCTTAAGTTCTTTAGCTTTGCTAATTATGTTATTGATCTCAAAGTTGCAAATTTGTTCAAGGCTAGTTAATTGCTACTTTCCTCTGCTGCAGATGTGGTTTCAGTGTCCTATTACGTATTTCGTACATCAATACACATCTGAGACCACTACCGCCATACTTGTGCGGGAAGCATAGCCCATCTACATCTCCAATGATGTTGAAGTTCCGGTAACACTGAACAGCTTGCAATGTATGTATGTCTTTCTCTCTGGGTTTGTCTCCTGTTACAGCTTAAATATATATATTTCTTTCTTTCTTTCTTTATTTATTTATTTATATGCATGTATGTGTATGTATATATTTCCGTGTCTATGATTGTCCCCCAACATCGTTTGACAACCGAGGCTGGTGTGTTTACGTCCCCGTAACTTAGCGGCTCGGTAAAAGAGCCCGATAGAATAAGTACTAGGCTTACAAAGAAAAAGTCCTAAAGGCGGTGCTCCAGCATAGCCGCAGTCAAATGATTGAAAGAAGTAAAAAAATAAAAGTACATATATATATA
>NC_068982.1:143482523-143484728 GCF_001194135.2 Octopus bimaculoides
TATATATAATATATATATATATATACATACATACATGCAGACACATGCACAAAAATGTCAAAGCAAATTACCCACGACCTACCATTAGGAGCCCAGCAACCGTAATAAATTGGAGATGCACTGATCTCCGCTCAAGGGCATCCAACAGGAGTACTTACACTATCGCGATGTACTAGTTCGGAATTATGTTTAGAGCGAAGGAATAGGTACGTGACCTTATTTTAAACGCTATTGAATATGAATTTGGTCAGTGATATAACTAAGAAATTTCTCTCTCTGGTAAGACAACATTTTCCGTTAGCACACAGACATAACAAACGCTTGGACACCAATAACTTTAGGATCGGCTATTCCTACTTAGCTAAATCACTTCCTTGATCACAAACGGCAACCGAAATCACTTCCTTGATCACAAACAGCCACCATTCCACAGTAGAAATATTTCTATCTGCCCCGACAGAGGACGGGTAAATGCACAAAGTATTACTAACACAGCGTGACGATATTGAAAAGAAGGAGATGGGGTTTAAAGAGAAAACATTTCAAAATTGCTGCAACATGAAGATGCATTCAGATCAGTCAGTGAGAAAACTTCAGAACATTGTTCCAATTCTACTGGAAACTAAAAATTCATGGATCGAAACATGTAACACCATGAACGATGCAACGCTATACTTCAATGTATCTGTGTGTGTGTGTGTTTGTGTATGTGTGTGTGTGTGTGCGTGTGTATTCATGCGTGCGTATGTAAAAATTGCGGGTACGGTTGAGTATACCTTCTTTTATAGACGCAAGAAATTCGACAAGTTTTTTGTTCGGTTTCTATGACATTATACAAGTGGCAGAACTCTTTTTTCTTTTTTTTGCACCTCATACCATCGAAGATAATTTTAACCTCTGCAAGCCAACGAAACACTCATCAGTTATTCAGTGTACCCGCTTCTTGTACCTATGGCCTTTACTACACTTCACAACTGGTGAGAGATGTGTCTTGAAGAGAGACACAATGCATCCACCAGTCGATAAAAAGGTTCGTGTTGTTGTTGTTGTTGTTGTTAAGAAATCTGGTTTGTGATGTTCCGGAATAAATACTACAAGGCAGTATCGGACAGTTTAACAATTGCGTAAGGAGGAGGAGGAGGAGGAGGAGGAGGTGGAGGAAGAGAGAAGAAGAAGAAGAAGAAGAAGAAGAAGAAGAAGAAGAAGAAGAAGAAGAAGAAGAAGAAGAATTTTTCCTACAATTGGTAGAAGACCGGAAATTTAGTGGGGTGGGGTTAGTCAATTTCAACAACTGCGGTGCTCACCTGGTACTTATTCTGTCAACACCGAAAATGTAATGATTTCTCTTATTGGCCACAAACGGTCCAAGGCATCGAAGACAATATCAAGAATCAATCAGAAGGAATCAACAACAAAATGTATTTAGAAAAAAAAGGATATCAATATAAGAATTCAGAGAAATAAATAAACAGAATCCTCTGTAGTAAGGAAATTATTTTTTCGGGGGTCACTAAGACAAGAACCAGGTCAGCACTGGGATGGATGTAACTGACAAACACCTTCTCTCTAAATTTTAGGTCTTGTGTCCATACTAGAAAGGATTCTTCTTGCCCTTCTTTTTATTGTCATTATTATTGTTGTTATCGTTGTTGTTGTTGTTGTTTTACTTCTCAGAGCGCTCGGTCTTGTTTGCCCTGATTGATTCTGTGGGAGCGGACGGCAGCCTGTTGTCAGAGGTCCCACAAGGTCTCTTTCCGAAAATCATAAACTTTAATAATTGGTTAATTAAAGACATTCAATACCCAAGTACCACTCTCAAAATCCTAGCTATCCGTAGCAGAGCGGTTTTTGGGAGGAAGGGCTTGCTCTGTTCGCATGTCAATTCCGATTTCTGTGGCATATTTCTCGAGGTTGGTTGCTGTTAGTTGTTATAATAATAATAATAATAATAATAATAATAATAATAATAATAATAATAATAATAATAATAATCATATTCAGTAGTTTTATTTTTATAACGTGCTTTCACTTCACTACCGAGCGCAGCTCTGTGTGCCTTGGGTATGTGCTGTGGTTTGCTGTGATGCTCTTATGGTTACTGTATTGAAAGTGTTTTGCGTAGGATATGTGCAGTGCCCAGTAGTGCAATTTTCTGTATGTTATATATATTTGTAAGTCCTGGTGTTTTTGTTATGTATTTGTCTG
>NC_068982.1:143485449-143488712 GCF_001194135.2 Octopus bimaculoides
CAGCAATTAAAAATCCTTCAGTCTCTGCTTTGAGTCCTGAGCTTCGCAGCCATTGCTGGGATTATTATTATTATTATTATTATTATTATTATTATTATTATTATTATTATTATATGTTTGACTCTGGCTTTGTATTTGTATAAATTGACTCCAAGTCTCATCCAGAGACCTCAAGCCACAACAAATTAGAAGTCTAAGTCAGTATTATGACTACCGTTCCATATCTGTGGTTTTGGACAGAGTATTATTATTCTAGAGAGTGTCTGTCAAAAGATAAGAAAATTAGAAGTTTGTTTTAAAAGTAATTTGGTGATAAGATGATAGTGTGATCTTAAGATGACAGTAAAAGGTATTTGCTATTATGTACATTTAAAAGTACTTTTGACAATGTTTACAGATTATAATGTTTTTGAGATTACATCGACAATATTTTTCGTAGGATATGAGTAGTTCCATGATCAATGTGTTTTTTTAATTTCTGTCATTTTTGGATTTCCTGATATCTGAGATAGATAGCAATCAGCCCCTTTAGCTATCATTCCTAGAGCACCTATGACAACAGGCATTGTTTGAGTCTTCTGGTTCCACATTTACCAAATTCTATTTCAAGGTTTTTATATTTGTTCAGTTTTTCGTAGGTCTTGAGAGATACATTCAGGTCGTCTGGGACACTCATAGCGATAAGGAGGTGTGATCTTTGTTTGAAATCCTTCAATATAATCTCTGGCCTATTTGCATCTATCCTTCTCTCAGTTTGAACGGTAAAGTTCCAAAGGAGTGAGAAGTGATCATATTCAAGCACTGGAGGTGGTTTGTTTCCCACCAGTTTTTATCATGGGGCAACTCCAGGTCTTTGCTAATTTATCAGTTAATATACTGCGCCGCTCTATCATGCTTATTGAGATACTGTGTAGATGCAAGAAGACAGCACATGGAGTCAATAGGATTGATGGTTTCAGTTTGTTGTTTACATACACGACATGTTGGGCTACTGCCGTTCTTTAAGATGCTGGCCTGGTAACTTCTTGTAGGTAAGCATTAATCTTGAGCTGCTATGATAAATCCTGCTGTCTCTGGTTTTAAGCCAGAAGACGCCAACCATTAATGGGTAACGGTTTTGTCAACATCAGTATCATTATCTCTCTTTCAGTATTCACCATTGAGAGGTTTTTTCTCGCTATTTATCAGTAAGAATATCTAAGACAGCAGTTTTAGCAAGGGTTTGGGTAATTCGTGGAAAACCCCACTCATAAAAGCCAAGATTATTCTACCGTCTCCAAGGCATCAAAAGTTCCCTCTTTCAGTTTCTTTCTTCCTACTTCAGAAAGCATATTCAGAATAAAAATCAACAGTTTTGTCACTTTCATCCGCCTTTCGGCAAAGACACTAAGAGACAGCACCACTCCTTTACACTCGCCCGAAAAACTTGATGAATGTTTGGCCAGATAGGAAGGTGTCAGCAAGACAGGTCCTCCATACAACTTCTTTCACCACAGCCTCTGCGTCGAAAAATATCTGCCTCTCTTTTCTGCCCTATCTTGGTCTATGATTGACCCATGATTGCAGGTTGGTCCAAGAGTGAAGCTACGGAAAGCCTTATAGCATAAGTGACGACGCGCACACCTGTTCGCTTACGTTTTCATCATAATCGTGGACATCATCACCTTAAACTACATATTTCTACAGGTTGTTTCAGCCTCACTGTGTACCGATGCTTCACCAAGGACGGCATCTTGAGACCACCATGCAGTGGGTGTTGACAGCAGATGGATTTCTTGATCAGCGGAAGAAACGGGAAAGTAAGTGCTCCAATCTGGTCCGCCGTTTCTTAGAACAAGGTACGATGGTCGGGCAGCAGTACACCTCTGAGGCTATATGTCCATTCACTACTTCCGCGAGCTGGTAGAATCGTTGGCATGCCGGGTAAAATGCTTAGCGGTATTTCATCCGTCTTTACGTTCTGAGTTCAAATTCCGCCGAGGTACACTTTGTCTTTCATCCTTTCGGGTTCGATAAAACTTGAACACTGGGGTCGACTTACTCCCTCCTCCAAACTTTGAAATCATTATTGATATTCTTCTTGTTGTTACGACAAGGGAACTACCAGAATTGTTAGCGCGTCGGACAAAAGGCTTGATGGTATTTCTTCTGAATTTTTACGCACTGAGTTCAAATGCTGCCAAGATCACTTTTGCCCTTCGTTCATCCGGGGTCCAAAAATTTAAGTACAGGTCAAGTACTTGTGTCAATGTAATCAGTTAATCCCTTGCTGCTACAATTGCAGGCCTTGGGCCCAAATTTGAAACAATTATTATTGCTGTAAAGATTGTTTGCCAACAGAACATGGCAGTCCTGGTTTAGGACGAATATTGCTGTGATTTAGCCCCAGGAGACATCGTCTCCAGCTGGCTATACGACACGATCTGTGTCCTTTGTTCGAAAATATAAGGACACAGATTGTGTTGTATAGCCAGCTGGAGACAATGTCTCCTGGGGCTAAATCACAGCAACATTCATCCTAAACCAGGACTGCCATGTTATGTTGGCAAACAATCTTTACTCCAAAGTACTGTTGCTGAATATCTCTCGTTGTGAGATTTAGAAATAGTAATTTTCTAATTATTATTGCTGTTGTTGTTGTTATGTTGCATTAGCAGAATCATTTGGATATTGCCGAGGTTGACTTTACATTCCATCCTTCTGGTATTCATAAAATACCTTAACTGCAATGCGTAATAATATAACCGAATTAATCAACTGTACGATTCCCTCTTTAAATATTAATATTCTATGTTTATGTTACAAATATCTGTTATTTATTCCGACTTTTTAGTAGCGATACTTTGATTAACTCTTTCTGTTCGGACGAATTTGTTTGTAAGAAAGCTGGTAGATACATTATTTACATTATTGACATTTGACGGATATTTGTCCTCATCCACGAGCATATGGAGTAGTGCTTAAGAGCGCGGGCTACTGACCCAAAGATTCCGAGTTCGATTCCAGGCAGTGACCTGAATAATAATAATAATAATAATAATGATAATGATAATAATAAAGTGCAAAAAATCGTGTTAACTGGAACGACTCATGTACTGAGAAGAGCATTATTGCTGTGAAAACAACATCCATTCATGATTTTTTTTTTTTTTAAATACATATGTTACCTGTGAATTTGCGTGTGTAAATTGGGAATGCATACAATGAGTTTCTCTGTCCTAGTTGTACAGAAAACACTCAGCAAGAAATCGAAGAAAATTTGA
>NC_068982.1:143489447-143490832 GCF_001194135.2 Octopus bimaculoides
TTTTTTTTTTTTTTTTTTTTTTTTTTTTTTGCTTCTTTTTATTATTAATTCGAAAGAAGTTCAGCTTCGAACTGTAACATAGAAAGAAGACAAAAAAAATAATGATAAATAATAACAATAATAATAAAGACAAGGGAAATAATTATGAGCGAGAATTATAAATGACGATGAAATATGGATGAAAAAACAACAAAAGTCAAAAAGATAAAACACAAAATACATAAAATACAATTTTGAAAACAAGAAAATAAATGGGTGGGGAGAAAAAATAGACACAAAACAAAAACAAAAGAAAAATTTGAATAAAATTATAATGCAATTTCATTTTGAACATACGGCAAAAAAAAACATTTCTTTCATGTTCATAAAATTGGTGTTTTTTAAAAGAATCACGTTTGAGTTCATTTTTATAACTGAGAGAAAGAGAGAGAAAATAACCATTACGTTTAAGAATGTTTAATGCAATTGAGGTTGTAGACTTATTTTGGTTTTGTTTTCATTGTCTTTTTAAATTTTATTTATTGCTGTTTTTCTATTGTTATTGCTGTAGTAGCGGCGGCGGCGGTGGTGGTGATGGTGGTGGTGGTGGAGGTTCTATTGTCTTCGATTTAATTGGAGCCCCGTGGAATAATACAAGTGTTTCGATCACCATAAAATCATCTGTCATTCTGTTGGTCAAATATTTTTGATTCGTTAAAAGAAGCAGCACAAATTTTTAATGATCTTTAAAATCTTGTGATTTAAGTAAGATTTTCGTGAAAATCCTTAATTGACTGTGAAAGGCAGAGAGAGGGGGGAGGGAGAAGAGAGAGACAAACAGAGACAGACAGACAAAGACAGTGAGAGACAGAGAAAAAACAATGCAGCATATTTAAGTAAACAAAATACAAAAAATAAGACGGTGACTGTGTGATAAGGAGCTTGCCTCCCAACAACATGGTTCCGGGTTCAGTCTCACTATGTAGTACCTTGGGCAAGTGACTTTTACTTTAGCCTCGGGCCAACCAAAGGCTTGTCAGTGGATTTGGTAAACGGAAGCTGAAAGAAGCCTGTCGTATATATACAAACATGCATATATGCATTTGTATGTATGTATGGATGTATATATGTATGTATGGATGTATGTATGTATGTATATCGTTGTGTCTGTTTGTCCGCCCAGTATCACTTGACAGGCGACGTTGGTGTGTTTATATCGCTGTAACTTAGCGGTTCAGCAAAAAGTGCCCGATGTAATAAGTACTAGGCTTACAAGCAATGGGTCCTGAGTTCGATTTCTTCGATTAAAATACCCTTTAAGGTGGTGAAGCAAATAAATGAATAAAAGGATAAAGTTATAGAAAAGAGAAATTTGTTACCAAAGTAGTAGTAGTAGTAGTAGTAGT
>NC_068982.1:143491060-143491524 GCF_001194135.2 Octopus bimaculoides
TAGAGATAGTAGTAGTAGTAGTAGTAGTAGTAGTAGTAGTAGTAGTAGTAGTAGTAGTGGTGGTGGTGGTGGTGTTAGTAGTAGTAGTAGTAGTAGTAGTAATAGTAGTAGTAGAAGTAATAGTAGTAGTAGTAGTTATAGTAGTAGTAGTAGTAGTAGTAGTAGTAGTAGTAGATGAAGTAAAAACAAAATGACTGATGCATGTATATGTGTGTACTTGTGTGTGTGTTTGCGTCTGTGTGTGTGTGTGTGTCTGTGTCTGTGTATGCGTGTGTTATTTTACTGGTTTCAGTCATTGCTCTACAACCATGCAGGGACAACGACTTCAGAGATTTTAGCTGCTTTAGTAAGTATTCAAACCTACCGGATATATTGATGATTACGTATGTAAGACAACGAGCACAAAAATTAAGACATTATATATACATACATATAAATATAAATAATATATATATATATATATA
>NC_068982.1:143491852-143493956 GCF_001194135.2 Octopus bimaculoides
TGTGTGTGTGTGTGTGTGTGTGTGTGTGTGTGTGTGTGTGTATGTATGTACATGCATATATGGGTACAGGACGTCATCAACAGTAAGCAACATGAAATACGAAAACAAATGAGTTAAATACGCAAAGAACGAGAGAAACAAATGGAAAGCAGGACAATTAATACAATTAAACAGAGAAAGATCCTTCATCAGTTGTCGAATGTCTGTCTACTACTCATTTCGAGCATTCAGCGACAATATGAGTCTTCAAAGACAGCTGCTCCCATGAGTACCAAATTAAAATTTGGGATTCATGGAGGATCAAAATTGGGAACAAATGTAGGACAGTGGTGACATACAAGAAAACAAGTAAAAAGATAGAAGAGAGAGAGAGACAGGATAGGTCCAGTCCTTAGGACAGTCCTGAAAGAAGACAAAGATGAACACTTTAGGAAAAGAAAGATGGACGATGGTCACGTGTGAGCAACAAGAGAGAGTGAACAGGAGAAAGAGGGAGGGAGAATGAGAGACAGACAGACAAAAAGACAGATAGAAAACGATGAAGGGGAGAAAAAGGGGGAATTAGAGAAAGGTAGAGAGAGAAAACGATGAAGAAGAAAAACAGTATAGAGTAGAATGAAAACGATTAAGATAAACTTACTTGGAAATGGGTGCGTGACGTTCAATCAAATAATAATATAAATAATATACACAGACATGCAGGATACTTTACTGATAGACGCCTTTAATCTTGAAAATCTTTTATTTAATACACAAAGCGAACAATTAAAATGTAATCGATAGGTAGGACTACATACTTTAGTATTTAGTTGACATTCCCTTTGCAGTTTTTAATTCAGAAACTCCTTTTGGTATTGAACTGACGAGCTTTGTGATTGTCTCTTGTGGAATTTCTGCCCACTTTTCACGCAACAATCGAAACAATTCATCTTTAAATTTAGGTTTCTGTCGAATTTTTCGTATAGCTCTATCTAGTATGCGCCAAAGATTTTCAATTGGGTTCATGTCAGGAGATTGGCTCAGCCAAGGAAGCTTTTTGATCCCATTTTCAGTCAACCATTGTTGATTCGTTTTCGCTGTGTGGCATGGAGCCCCATCTTCCATGAATAAAACCTCATTTTTCGTTATGTCATCGTGTGAATACATCGGAAGTAGTCCTTGCTTAAGTATTTTGATGTATTTTTCAGAGTTTATGGTTCCAACACATTCGATCAGCTCAGAACGACCATTACTGGTGACAGCTCTCCATACCATGACAGAGATACCGTCATGTTTCAGAGTTGGTTGAAGTAATTTCAAATCAAATTCTTGAGACGCAAACACGTCCACTGTGTGAAAATAAGGCAAATCTGGATTCATCTGAGAAAATCACTCTATCCCAAAATGAACTGGATTTTTCTGACATCTCCTTAGCCCATTTCTTTCTTTTCATGATATTAATTGGTTGAAGAAGAGGTTTTCTTCTAGCTGCTCATCCATAATACCCAAGCTTATGCAGATATGTAACACACGTTCTTGCACTAACTTCTAGCTGTTTTGCAATGTCAGAAGCCTTCGAACGGAGTTCGTTTTCCACAATTCTCTTCAAACAGCGAAGCTTCCTTTCCGAGGGCCCAGATCACCCGGGACGAGAATCTGTTGATTCTTTTCCTTGGCTTTTGAATTGCACTATAATTCTATATCAAGAGGAATTTGAAGATTTTCCGCAGTTTTTCGCAAGGACGCAGTCAAATGACTGAAACAAGTAAAAGAACGAAAGAATAAAGAACAGAATTAGGGTTTAAGATTTACACCAGCTGTTTCGGTATAATTTTATTCATGTATTCAGAGATTACACCACAGCACATAATCTAACATCTGCAGATAAAATTTTAAACAGGTATAAACAGGCGAGATAATACCTTAATGATGACGAATCCAACGAACATTTCTTGGTAAGTGGTACTTTGCATCTGATACCATCATGTTTGTCTGCCACACCCTTACTGTGAACCTTATGGTATTGTACCTAGCCATTTCTGGCGTCCTGCGTTTTAATACGTCTCGATTCTAATGAATCCTATATCTAATATGTATGTGTATGTATATATATATATATATATAT
>NC_068982.1:143495878-143496307 GCF_001194135.2 Octopus bimaculoides
ATATATCGTATATATATATATATATATGTATATATCAACATATATACACATATATATATTCGTAATGTATATGTATGTATGAATATGTATATGTGTGTGTACATACATATGTGGCTCTGTTTGCGTGTGTGTGTGTATGTGTGCGTGTGTGCGCGTGTGTGGGTGTGTCTGTGTGTATATATATATATATATATATACACGAAAAATATACACAATGCATACATGCGTATATGTGTTCTTGCTCCTGTGTGTATTTGTATGTCTGTCTTTGTGCGTGTGTGTGTGCATGCATGTGTGCATGTATGCGCATGACACATGTGCCTGCAATTTTACATTTTATACATGCATAACATATCAAATTCCTGGATATGCGCTCTCTGAGAAATGTATAGAGCTTGGTATATAGGAAGTCATATTTTAGTGTATGTT
>NC_068982.1:143496407-143497799 GCF_001194135.2 Octopus bimaculoides
CGGTGCTCCAGCATGGCTGCAGTTAAATGACTGAAGCAAGTAAAAGAGTAAAAGAGTACAGGCAGAATTTGAACAATTGTCAGGGACCGATTAATACCCATAGCAACTTTAAGCACTCAAAAGATTTGGGCGTCCCCATATATATATAATTCAAAATACAAACAATTATAAACCATAAGATATGAAATAAAACTAAGTGTAAGATGGAAAATAATGTTTCTTTTTGTATAATTCCACTTTATTTATATTTGAAAAATTTCCTCTTACTTGTTTTCGGTAAGATCCTGAAAATTAACCTTACATAATACATCTGTTACTATACTTGAGGAGTGACTTAAGGAGTGGAGGCGCAATGGCCTAGTGGTTACGGCAGCGGACACGCGGTCGTAGGATCACGGTTTCGATTTTCAGACCATCGTTGTGAGTGTTTATGGAGAGAAAACACTTAAAGCTCTACGAGGCTCCGACAGGGGATGATGGCAAACCCTGCTGTACTCTTTCACCATAACTTTCTCTGATTCTTTCTTCCTGTTTTTTTTTTGTACCTGTATTTCAAAGGGGCCAGCTTTTTCACACTCTGTGTCACGCTGAATCTCCCCCGAGAACTACATTAAGGATACACGTGTCTGTGGAGTGCTCAGCCACTTGCACGCTAAAATCACGAGCAGGGTGTTCCGATGATCGGATCAACTGGAATCCTCGTCGTCGTAACCGACTGAGTGCCACGATATACTTAAAACAACCCAAACATTATTTTAGCAAGTTTAAAAGGATTTCTTTTGTGCCATAAACCAATTACCATTTCTGTGGTGTCTCCCTTTCTTTGATATTCTAAGCACGTACCTATTTTGCTTAATGGTTAATCCAGCGGTGCGTATTATTCCTGCTACAAGTCTGCCTGTCTCAGATCAATTCTATGCAAAGCCCATTCGTGATCATTACCACTATCTGATCTGTATATAGTCGCAGTCTCGCTACTGATTCGCTGGTGGCTGAGAAGCTCGATACGAGACGGAGCGGTCTGGCTGCAATGACTACAAAAGGGAACTTCTGGTCTGAGTTTGGTGACGCTATATCACGTCTCCTTTACATTTTCACCGTTATTTTTGTCTTCGTGGTCAGACAAGTCTGTGTTCTTCAAGGAGGAGGTGGAGGAGGAACACGAGCAGGAGGAGAAGGAGGAGAAGAAGACGGATGATGAGGGTGATGATGATGGTGATAATGCGGAGGAGGAGACAGATTCGTGAATGGTATGGAAGACATCAGAGATCAATAAGCAGTCTTAGAACTTGGTTCGATTCTGAAAAATAACAAAAACAAAATAACGAAAGTTTCCGTTCGATCTAAAATAACTTCAAATACGTAAAGGCAAAGGAAAAAAAAAAAAAAAAA
>NC_068982.1:143498577-143500405 GCF_001194135.2 Octopus bimaculoides
ATATATATGCATCTATATTTGTATGTGTGGGCATGTGTGTGAGTGTGTGAGTGTGCGTGTGTGAGTGTGTGTGTGTGTGTGTGTGTGTGTGTGTGTGTGTATGAATTGCGGTTTGAAAGCTATGGAACAACAAAGGCCAAAATACGTTCACAAGATGAAAATATTGGTCGATAATGGCAACAAGACAGGAATTCGTGTTAAAAATATATAAAGTTAGTAAATATAAAGAAAGATATATTTTATGTCTTGGACTTAGTGTTTCTTATGAATATTCTTTCAAGTATACAGCTGTTACACTGGTTTTATTGTGGGCTATGGTGTTTTTTTTGCGGAGATAGACAGACATGGCATTATAGCATTTTATTGTGAATATTTGTGAAGAAACACTCAAATACACACGCGCGCGCACCCCCACAAACATACCCCCCACACACTCACAGACATATATATATGTATATATGTATATATAGGCATGTAAAACATATGTATGTATATATATATACACATAAATACATATATATACACACAGACACATATATACACAGATACAGACACACACACGCACACATACACATATATACATACATACACACACATATATACATGCATATGCATATATCTACGTATGTATACGTATGTACAGAAATATGCATTGTAATCAAACATGTATGTATACATATACATACATACATACACACATATATATATATATATATATATATATATATAGCTATATCTATCTGTCTATCTATACATACACTCAGACATACATATATATACAATACACGCACACGCACACACACACATATACATCCATACGTACATACATACATACATACATATACATACATGTATATATAATTATAAATATATAGAAAAAAATATACATTTGTGCATAATATATTTATACATACTTCCAATACTTATGTTAATATCGAGATGTGTTGAAGTTGTATGTGTGGCCCGGTCGTAATGTATGAAGGCACTGTTTTATTGTATGGTTTGATTTGCGTTATAACATTATACATTACTGTTTGGCAAATGAACCGAAAAGGAACAGGATGACGTGTTTTATATGGCGATAATGACTCTTCTAGGATGTGTCTTAGTTTAAACATATACCACCTCAAGTTGTGTTATACGTTACCATGCAAGCAAAGGTCTCTTGGATATATTTGTTTATTTGTGTGTGTATAGTGTATTTATAAAAGCGTACATACGTAAATACATACATACATACATACATACTTATGTACATACATGCACACACGTACGTGTATATGTGTGTATGTCTGTGTGTAATCCCATATATATAGATATATGTATCTAAAAAACAAAGCAAAACAAAATCCGGCACTCCGTCAGTTTCGACGACGAGTCTTCCTGTTGATTCGATCAACGGAAGAGCCTGCTTGTGAAATTAACATACAAGTGGCTGAGTACTCCACAGACACGCGCACTCTTAAAGTGGTTCTCACAGAGATTCAATGTGACACAGACTGTGACAAGGCTGACCCTTTTGAAATACAAGTACTACTCATTTTTACCAGATGGACAGAAGCATCGTGAAAATAAAGTGTCCTGCTCAAGGACGCAAAGCGCCGCCGGGAATCGAACTCATGACCTTACGATAGTAAGCCGAATACCCTAACCACCAAACACCGTATTTTCATATACGTATGTATCCATATGTATATGCGACAGTTTTTCTTATAATTTCCCTCTGCCAATTTTGTTCACTGTATTTACATGCATATATATGTACTCATATATGTATACACAGGCACACAGGCACACACACATATGTATATAAATGTGTATATATATA
>NC_068982.1:143501087-143503006 GCF_001194135.2 Octopus bimaculoides
TTCATCGTTTCTTCATAGATATATTTAAATATATATAAAGGGCATTAACTGTGTATTAATGCCTCACGCTATCGAGGGACTAAATAAGTAAAAAAAACTACCAAAAATAAGTAACATATATACCGAAAGCGAGGGAGTGCAGCTTTTCAAAATTTATCTCTTAAAAACATTTAACTCAACAGTAGACCACTGGTTTCTCAATCAAATACAGAAAAAACTGTGGATTAACTTGTATTCTTTTGTTCATCAGTACACGTATGGTCAAGATATATAAAAATAAACAAGAGGTAGGTTGATTTTTATATATCTGTATATATATATATATATATATATATGTATATATATAGACACATATATATATACATGTATATATACATTCATAAATAAATGTACATGCGTACTCATCCTTTATCCCCATATATTAACTCTACCCGTATCTCTCTTTCACCCTTTCTCGCTTCTTCTCTTTATACGATCAAACACTTTACTAGAGAACGCAACAAATCACTTAAACAATCAACCTTTATTCCTCCTATTATTATTTACAGATATTTGATGACTTAGACATCTAATCTAAGCTGAACACCTTCAATTTCTTTCTTCAGTTTTTACCAACGAGAACCGAGTGAAAAGCTAAATATCTCATATATTGCTGCTAGTTCTACCGCTGGATTTACTGAAATTATCAATGAGTCAGTGATGGAGTGAAAAGAAATCTCGAAGTGACAACTACTTAGAGATCAGAATATTTTTGGCTTTGATAGAATCTTGTTACTAAGACACAGTACGTTACAACCAACGATATAGCGATGAGAGTTTGTAAATAGCAAGCATGAACAAAGTAGAGAATTGCCAAATGTAACAGAGTTTGTTCTGGGATGTATTAATTGACCCCTGCTTCTGCTGCTTAATCTCTTCCCCTTTTTCTTTTTTCTTCGTTCTCTTATAATTAAATTGTGATTCAATCTTCATGTAAATAAAACTAATTTTGATATTTAGAAGTGAAATTATCTAAAAGAAGTAACCCAAATATGTCAGTAGTGTGAATTTAGGTGTTGGGAGTGATGTCTTCAAAAATTTCTGAATTGAAATTTGCATTAGAATTGGAGAAAGAAAACAAAAACCTACTGGTAATAAATGATTCTTAAAAAGTGCGTGTGTGCTGTGACATAATTTCAATAAATTGAAATTAATTTCTCAAAGGTATTTTACAGGCCTAAGGGCTAGTCTGATCCTTGTTTGCAGGCAACAGACAACTATGGACATATTTGATTCTATTACACCTCATCAGCATCGTATAGCATAAGCAAGCATGCCAATCATTTGTATAGTAGACAGTAAGAATTGGGAAGGATAAATACAAGCTTATATGTGTAATCTGGAAGATCAATGACAGACACACAGAATAAGAGAATATTTCGGAACAGAAGAAAGAAATGATTAATGGAAAATAGTAAAGAAAAAAATGTGTTACACGGTCAGTTTGTTGGACAAGTCGAAGATTTAGCAGCGAAAGAACTGTGAAGTCGGTTAAAAGTAAAAAGAAGACGAACGAAATATGCTGTGAGTACATTATTTATATTATTTACATCTGACGGATATTTGTCCTCATCTTGTTTGTTGTTAACACAACGTTTCAGCTGATATACACTCCAGCCTTCATCAGGTGTCTTGGGGAAATTTCGAACCTGAGTTCTCATTCCTAAGGTATTTTTCGATGTTATTATTATTATTATTATTATTATTATTATCATTATTATTATTATTATTATTATTATTCAGGTCACTGCCTGGAATCGAACTCGGAATGTTGGGGTTAGTAGCCCGCGCTCTTAACCACTACGCCATATGCCTACGGGCATATGGCAGTGACAATAATAATAATAATAATAATAATAATAATAATAATAATAATAATA
>NC_068982.1:143503270-143508433 GCF_001194135.2 Octopus bimaculoides
AATTTTAAAGCAAACACATAATTTTCTTATGGTTTCTTAAACATTCACTTGAACAAAACTGTACAAATCCAAATATATGGTACCCTAGGCATAACACCTACATGAACTTCTAACTTGTTGTCTCTTGAGGTCTCTGGGTGAGACTTGGATCCAACTTGTACAAATGCAAAACAAAAGTCAAACATAAAATAATAATAATAATAATAATAATAAAACACTTTCAATACAGTAACCATAAGAGCATCACAGCAAACCACAGCACATACCCAAAGCACACAAAGCTGCGCTCGGTAGTGAAGTGAAAGCACGTTATAAATTTCCCCAAGACACCTGAGGAAGTGATTGGAAGTGTTATCAAGTACATTGTTTTGTCTTGGTGTAAAAGGCGGGCTACAGCAAATGTTCTGCTCAATACCACAGATTTACTTAAAAGTTGCTTGACCGTAACCAGTTGAGCATGTCCCTTAGTAATTGATCATATGTGAGTCGCTGATCACGAGCAGGAGTACTGGGGGAGCATCATAGCCTTGTGTGGAGAAGAACTCTTCGGGGTTTAAATGATTAACCCCTGGAAACATGGGTGTTTCGTTCATCATCCTTAAACAACCCTTATTCAGGGATTCTTTTGAGCGGGATGGGCTAGTCGACTTGATGAAAATTCTAATTGGGCTCCAGCAGCCATGCGCTGTTTGTCACCCTGTTGCTCACATATGGTTATGATGTATGTACCTGCTGTACCCTTATGAGACGGGTAGTCATGAGAGGTGTATTGGGCTTCGTATATTTGTACCCCAGCGTCACCTTGATGGCATGTGCTGCTCTCTCACTACTACTACTACTACTACTACTACTACTACTACTACTACTACTACTACTACTACTACTACTATTTGTTTCAAATTTCTCCGATGAAGAAAAAAGAAAAAAACAACAACAATAGCGATCAGATATTCAAGTTCGAATTGTCTGAACGTATTCAGAATGCACAGCCACAGTTATTGTGTGTTTGTAGATTTAGTTCACGAACTAAGTATGGAGTTTCTTGCTTAAAGATGAAGAAAAAAAAAATTGATTCTTCTCTGATAAGATAACTGCTCGAAGAATATTTTGCAGATAAAAGAAAAATGAAAATATATTACGTAATGTAAAATGTACATGAGAAAAATAGCGGCAAAACACAACCGTTAAGTAATCCACATACTTCTTTGTTAATAACACTCCATTTTTGCGATACAGATAAGATCATTTCCATATGTTATATTCCTAAATTATGCATTAAAAAAAATTATATATATATATATATACACTCGTTCTTTCTAGATCACTCACGGTAGCATTGATTAAATATATTCCAATGAAAATGTATATATTAGCTTAAAGGGTTATTTAGGATTCATAGAAAATGGAGATTTCCAGCAGATGATGGCTTCGCTGAAGATAGTCACCAAAGAATATTCGTTATTATATTTTCTTTAGAAGCGGTAAATTATTTAAATAACTGATAATATAATTCGTAATTAAGGATTGTGAGCTGGCAGAGTTGTCAGAGAATCAGAAAGAAATATGTTGCAGCATTCACTTCCAAATTATTAAATCGTGAGTTCAAATCCTACAAAGGTTAATCTTGCTCTCCATTGTTCAACGTTCCATAAAATAAAATGTCAATCACATACCTGGAGCGGTGGTATCGACTTACTCCTTCCGCCAGAGAGTTGCCAGACTGAAAGTGGTACGAGTGTAGGTCGCTTTGAGGAGTAGAGGCCATCATAGTGGCTGTAGGAAAGACAGAGAGGGGGAGAAAGAGAGAGAGAGAGAGAGAGAGAGAGAGAGAGAGAGACGGAGAGGAGGGAGGAAGGGAACATATGTGCGCCAGGTGCTGGTGCATGTCACTTAGTGATTTTCAGCTGATCAGTCGAAATTCTTGGATGTGGCCGAGGTCATCTGTGTGTGAAATCGCACCAGTAGTTGCCGCCGCCTCCGTCGCAGTAGCAGCTACAACGGAAGTCGCAGCAACAACTTCAGTATCGAACAAGATGTGGGATTAATAATCCATTGTAAGCCTCATAAGAGTTTTGTAGTGTATCAATAATTGTTAGGGGAGTGTCAATAATTTTCTGGTTGTGAAGATGAGGTCCTATCTACGTTAGGAAGGCGTGTGGCTTACTGGTAAGATTTTTCGTCTCATAACCCTAAGATCGTGATTTCGATACTCAGCGGTGCATTGTATCCTTCAGCAAGACACTTTACTTCCTGTTGCTCAGTCCTCTCAGCTGGCAAAAATGAGTTGTATCTGTAATTCAAAGGGCCAGCTCTGTTACACTCTGTTTCACGTTGAATTTCCCTGAGAACTACGTTAAGAATACGCGTGTCTGTGGAGTGCTCAGCCACTTTGCACTTGAACTTCGCGAGTAGCTAGTTCCGTTGATCGGGCCAATTGGGACTCTCGTCGCAACTGACGGAGAATCAGGCCATCTATGATAGGGATTGTCTGCTGAAGTTCTGTTTTCGCTATTTACTCTCCTCTGTTAAAAATACAAGGTTCGTTTAATTTCTTTACATGGATTAGATCCCATAGATTCGGGAGAAGGTTTTTGACGGGCATGTCAACCGTGATAGTTAAAAGATTGACCGGATGAAAAGCAAAGGAAACCCCAAAATGACACCATCAACAGAAACCAATAGGGACATGCTAGAGTTTTACGAGCGAAGTTTGAGGGGAGGGGGCGGATTATTTGTTCTGTATCGACTAACAAACACTTCCTTGTCTCATTTGATATAGAAAATGCAACGAACCAATGATTGATCTCTTGTGATCTAAAGCCAAAAGTACAGTTGTTGAACAATTTGGTTGCATGATAATTATAAAACAAAAATAAGCAATGTATATTTATATAAACTGCAATTTGAAACTCTAACAAATTTTTGGCAGACCAAAAGCTTAATTTTTACTATTTATAAATGAATAATTTTTAATTACTTAGCATAAAGGAGAAAAATATAAATTTCATGTATTTCTCATACATTTTATATTGTTCAACAGCAGTTTCATTGAGATAAATACCACCAAATGTATAATTACATAATTGTGGCACATAGTTAAATTAAATTAAGTTTATTTAAAATATGTGTTAATCCAAACCACCGAGAATATTATTAAAAAGCCAGTAACGATCTTTTGATTAACAAAGCACAACATCCCTGATGATTTGGGTATACACAACGTAATTTAATACAATATAATTTAATTTAAATTAATTATATATCACAATTATCTAAGTTGGTGGTGTTTATACATTTGGTGGTGTTTATCTTAATGAAACAGCTGTAGAGCACAAAGTATGATCCTTATGTGAAATATGTTACTCTTATGTGTAAATAAGATACTCTTAAAGATTGCCTTAGCCGATAAAAAAAAATCCCACGCAATCGATCTCATTTGATGATTTAACTTGCAATGTAATATAATATGAAGGAGTTTAACGACCGACCCGTTATTGATTGAGTTCTTAATTATCATGGCTTTATTCTTTGATGTTTATACACCAGTTCTCAATATGGATGATTTACAATGACAATGTATAGGATGAACCGCAGCTCCTTCGAATACCAGATTTTTATCAGTACTGTTACATAGCAGAAGAAAAAAACTTTTGAATAACATACTAAATTTTCGTTAGTTTTCTATGATGGCAGCTGAAGCTTAAAGAGGTGAAATTATTGATTACTAACAGTTTAAGAAAATAATATTATTTTCTAAGATCAAAAGTTCTTGATAATATAAAAATAGAAAGTTACCAGCTGAAGATGAAGACACAGTGAGTGAAAAGTTTGACCACCATATTCAAAAGTAACTTTAAACTCACCTTTTAGGAAATATGAATGGAAAGATGTCATTGTAGCAAGATGCTGAAGCAGCTTCGTTAAACTGTTTTGATGTCAGGTGGTGTTATGTTGCTTGTAGTGGTGAGATTGAACACTTCCAGAAATGAAAGATCCAGACACTTCATGATGATGGAATGAAACCCATCTTATTGTCTTCAAATTTTGGCACAAGGCCAGCAACTTTAGGAGAAGAGTAAGTGGATTACATTGAACCCAGTGATCCACTGGTATTTAATCTATCGACTCAAAAAGGATGAAAGGCAAAGTCGATCTCGGCGGAATTCGAACTCAGAACGTAAAGAAAGACGAAATGCTACTAAGAATTTCGCCCGGCGTGCTACCGGTTCTTCCAGTATTCCGTCTTAATGGAATTCATCATATTGTAAGGGCATATTTTCAAAGGGTAACTTAACATCTGAAAATAATAAAGAAGAGAAAGTGGGAAAGAGCGAGAGAGTGGGAGGCGGAGAGAAGAGGAAGAAAGAAGAGACGAAAAAATGATGGAAGAAGACAATTAAAAAAAAATCAAGTAGCATCAAGGCACTTATCAATATTCTTTTATTGTTGGAACATATTGACCCCCAGGTACTTATTCAATCGGCCTCTATGGCCGAACCGCTAAGTTACGGGGACTTAAACACACCAACATCGGTTATCAAGCGATGGTGGGAGGGAGACAAACACAGACATACAAACTCTCTCTCTCACACACACACACGCACCCACCCCCACACACACACACAAACACTCACACATGTATAATGCATTACATTGAAATGAGTATGATTCGTTACAGGTGACCATATGTTTCGGTGCATGTTAGCTTTTAAGTCGAATGGTTTATGTGATTTAGTTGCAGGAATCATGATAGAATATGCAGTGGGTTTACTGAACGAATGGATTTTCGAAAATGCAATCAGAGAAGATTCTTTGCCATATATTCCACAAGTCTTAAAGAAATACCCATTTCATTAAAAAAGTTTCACAGAGCGAAACATATGGAATTATATAATGAAGCAAATTCATCATAATGTTATATAAATAATATTTTTGACAGATAACACCAATTCGACATTCTTATTTGTGAACCTTTCCAAGTTTATTACTCCTTTCAAATATAACAATTTAATATCTATCTATCTATCTATCTATCTATCTATCTATCTATCTATCTATCTATCTATCTATCTATCTATCTGTCTGTCTGTCTGTCTGTCTATCTATCTATCTATCTATCTATTTATCTGTCTGTCTGTCTGTCTATACATACATACATACATA
>NC_068982.1:143508605-143512534 GCF_001194135.2 Octopus bimaculoides
TATATATATATATATATATACATATGTATATATACTTATATATTTATATATATATACACACATATATATACCTGCATATATATATGCGTGTGTGTATGTACATATGTATATATATATATATGTGTGTGTATGCATATATGTTTCATATATATACGTATATATATATGTACATATATATCTGTAAGACTATTTATATATATATATATATATATATATATATATATGGATATATATGTGGATATATTTATGCGTATATGTATATATAAACACGTAACTATATATGCCTGTATGCATGTGTGTGTGTGTGTGTGTGTATTCTTATGTGTTGGCATGCTTTACCCGAATGTTTCTCTTAATGATCTACAATTGCTACTTTGAAATAGTTTAGCTAAGATTTCCGCTAATCGTAATACTATTTAATGACATTTTGATTTATAGTTACTCCTAACTGATAATTTTAGTATGAAGAGGCGACGATCATTATAGCGTTAGATAAAACACCTTGCCGTATTCGTTCTGACTCTCATTGCTTTTTGCAGAGCTCAATCTTATATTTTACGCCTTCGCTGTTGAATATATAACATACCAGTGGAACACAAGAATTGGTTCTCCTTCTTTTTCTCTCTTCTTCCTTCTTCTTTTCACTTTCTTGGGTTTTACATGAATTCGAACATACAACCATCGCATATGGTATCACGATGGTTCGGTCTGTGAACTAACCAATAAAACAAAATACAAGGAGATTGGTTGTTGTCTGCGTCAGCAAGACCCCTATTATTTGGAAAAAAGCTACAGAAAACATGCAGAGGTATTGTCATGGAAAGTAGGATACACAACGGTTCGGAAAGAGTCATTCATCAGAGTAAAGTTAACAAGAGAGAAATATAACCAAGACAACATAGTTTTACATCCCTACATGCTCAAGAGACTGGCTGCAACTGATGGAGAACATAAGACAACATGAACCTGAATACGTAGTCAGGATGTGAGAGGAGAAGAAGCTGGATAAAAAAAAGGTAGAAGGAACGGAAAATGAAAATAGGGGAAGCAGGTGAGGATGAGATGGAAAGAAAATTTGTGGTGAGAGAGAGAGAGAGAGAGGGAGAGGCTGAAGATTAAGAATGAAATCTCTGAACAAAGAAGAGGTAGAAGAGAACTCAGCAGTGGCGAGATTTGCTACACATCCGAGTTTGAATCTGAAACGCTGTTTCGCCAGTTTTATTGAGTAAGCGGATACATGTCTGTGGAATACTTACCAGTTTATTATTAAGTCCCCGAATAGAAAATTCAGTTAATCGATAACCAAATGCTCATCATCGAAACCGGTGAAGGATCCATAATGTTTTAAGACTGGAAACTAATAATATCGTGCTGTAGTTTTTTAAAACTTCTTCCATCTCTCCTCCACATCATCAAACGTCTCAAAATGTCAGTTTAATTTGCCCACCATCACTTATCTACGAAATCTCTAACTTTTTAGTTTGGAATTTATGGCAAATGGAAAATATTTATTCTGTCTTTTTTTTTAATACAACTAATACGTATTTTTGTTTATTGTTTTAACTTCTTTTAACGAAAATATATTTTGTTTTTAAGGAATTAATTCAATAGAGAGATAGTTTTTCTTTTATGAGTTAAGAGAAAAAAAAAGCAAAATCCTTATCTTTATGTGAGTATTTAACTTGCTGCGTCGATAACGGAATAGTTGAAGGAGTAGAGGAATGTACTAAGTTACATTCGTTGTCAGAAAATTCCGGTCATTCACGTTATCCGTTCAAATCCTGTCGAAGTCAGCTTTTTTTTTCGCATTATCTTTCTATATTTGAGTACAACCCTTCGTGAGAAACTTTCCGATTTTTTGTGTGAGTCTGTAAGAAATCATTTGAATTTAATTATCGGCCAAATTTCTTCCAAAATAAAAGAAAGCGTTCTGCAATTATTCCATTAGGAACTGTATGTTGTCGACTACTTGCTTAACAATTAAAAGTAGGTGGAAGATGCTTATGAAACACGCGTTTTTCTTTTATTTTAAAGTTCATTTCCAGTGCAATGTTCATTTATTATCGGGTTTGATTCGTGTATTATAGAAAATGTATTGATTTCTTCCAGATTTTATGGCTGATTTTGCCTCATTATCTCCTCTAATGAATTTTTGTCTTGTGGTTTCATTAATTTATAAACTTGTATCACACACTAAATTATATTACTCGTTAGCAAAGAGAAGTAATATCGCATGCTTTGTTTCAAATTGTGTATCGACATAAATTCAATTATAATGTTAACAACTCCGTCTTTCTTTAGCGGTAGATATATTTTGTTCCTTAGTATTTCTGAAACTTGATTTTCTAATATTTGATTTTTATGTGGTTTCGCGTGTTTACACATTCGATGCTTTATTTAATAATTCCTTTGAAGATTACTTCCTTTAGTTGTATATCAATAATTCATTTGATTTTTTTCAGGAAGGAAATGTATTTGTATTTCCTAACGTCTAGTTTATAGGATCTCTAATGCTTTCGTTGTATTCCACACCAAAAGCGATGTTTTTTTTTGCCTCTAATATATTTCGTAATATCTTCCCAGTAACACAATGTTTCAACTTTCAATAAAACGATATGGAACGTACACAAACACGATAATAACAGTTTTTATTACATAAATGCATACGTGTGTGCATAAAATAACTGTTATCTGCATATATGCACACATACATACAGATACAAAAAGCGAAAACATAATATATTGAATTATGTATTCAAAATTGTTTTCCTGCCGGCTGTAATTGGTATTATAATTAAAAACAAAAGATCATTTTATTTCATTCTGTATGGCGGTAAGCAGGCTGAGCCGTTAGAGCGTCGGACAAAAATACTTAGTAGCGTTTCTTCCGTTTTTTTTACGTGCTAAGCTAAAATCTCCACCAAATTGAAGGCCTTGTGCTAAAATTTGAAACAGTTATTTTATTTTATGATAGAAAATTGTAATGTAAATCACAAAGTTACATATTTATACAAGGGATGTAAGTGAAGTGGGTTTAATTGAGAATAGAAACTTGAACGCCATCTGTGTTTACTCGTGGTACTATTTACTCTCGATGATGTACGCTCTGGCAATTTCTTTTGACGAGTGTCTCCTTCATTATTTGTAAAATAATTCTTTCGAATTTTGGTACGAGGCTCGGAATATTATTTGGAAGGAGTAAGTTGATCACATCGATCTCACTATTTGATTGATAATGTATTTTATCGACCCCGAAAGGATAGAAAGTAAAGATAACCTCAGCGGAATTTGAACTCAAAACGTCAAAACAAGTTGCTAAGAATTTTTGTCCGACATGTTGAAGATTATGCTAGCTCACTGCGTCATTTCATTGAGTATAAGTAATTTTATTTATTATAAGCGTTTTTTCTTCGCCGAAGACTGTGTCTTCGGATGGGATGTATTTCCGTAAACTTCCTGGTCTTTTCTTTAGCTCACGCTTTTTATGTTTTAGTCAGAGGAGAAAAAGCTATGATTAGTATGTTTTGTATGGCCTTTGAATCTGGCGGGAGAAAGTGTGAACGAAACAACGACGATGTAAATTGCTGGAGGTATAAGTTGTGCATCTAGATAACCAGTTATCCTGAAAACAGAGACCTGGTTTAAAGGATTACAACAGGAAGCTGTGTATCAAAGTAGGGAGTTAGTCATTTATCCTTAAACCAGTGTCCTAATCCAAACGATAACAATATGAAGCTGAGCATCAAAGAATGAGAATTAAGCAGTTAGCCTCAAACCAGAAACAAAGTCTACATGATTACAATAGGGAGTTGTGTATGAAAGTGAGGAGTCATGCAGTTATCCTCAAACCAGCGACCTATTTCAAACGATTACAATATGCTGAGTAAGATAGAAAGATAGATAGAAAGATATATATATATATATATATA
>NC_068982.1:143512744-143514637 GCF_001194135.2 Octopus bimaculoides
ATAATAATAATAATAATAATAATAATAATAATAATAATAATAATAATAATAATAATAATAATAATAATGATAATAATAATAATGATTAACCTTTCTGTTAAAAGCAGAAGGCCTGAATTTCTGTGGGACCAGACAAGTCGATTACATCGACCCCAGTGTTTCACTGGTACTTAATTTATCGACCCCCGAAAGGATGAAAGGCAAAGTCGATCTCGGCAGAATTTGAATTCAAACCGTTAAGACGGACGAAATGCCACTAAACATTTTGTCCAGCGTGCTAACGACCCTGCTGGCAAAAATGATTTGTACTTGTATTTCCAAAAATGGCCAACCATGTCACATTGTGTGTCACGCTGAATCTCCTTGAGAACTTGCATTAAGGGTATGCTTGTCTGTGGAGTACTCAGCCACTTGCATGTCAGTTTGATGAGCAGGCTGTTCCGTTGATCGGATCAGCTGAAAGCCTCGTCGTCGTAACCGACGGAGTGCCAACTTCTTTTATTTCGGTCTTTAGTTTGTTTTAGTGACCCATACTGGAGCACTGCCTTTGTCGGAAAAGAAAAAAAATTCGTAAAAATATAGTTGAAGACATAACCTGATAAAAGGACGGAATGGTCATGGGTGGAATGCCTTCTTTGAATAGTTGTCTGCTCGATCTAGAATTCAAGAACAAGAACAATAAACTACTACTACTACTACTACTACTACTACTACTACTACTGCTGCTGCTGCTGCTGCTGCTGCCTCGGCAACAACGATACTATTACAACTACTGCAACATGAACGACGACTACAGCTACTAATAATATACAAAAAACAACAAGAGCGGCTACTACTACTACTACTACTACTACTGCTACTGCTGCTGCTGCTGCTGCTGCTGCTGCTGCTGCCGCTGCTACTGTTGCTGCTGCTGCTACTGTTGCTGCTGCTGCTACGTGAAATATGTCAAAATTGATCTTTGTGATCTTTCCAGAGAAAAAGAAACACAACAAAAATGCTTAAGTTACGGAGATTCTTTTGAAACGGTAAAGTGCTGACATAAATAAACTGTTCTTTGTTTAGTAAATATATAGTCAGACGTTAATCTTAAGATTAATGTATTCTTTTATTCTTGTATTCTTATATTCTTTTATCTAGTTTCGGTCACTGGACTGCAGCCATGCGGTGGTACTACATTTAAATGTTTAGTCGATGATATCAACCGAAGTACTCACGCTAGTCTGGTACGTAGGTTATTGGAGTTTATTTGTCGCAGGGCCAGGTTATGAAATACGAATGAATGCAGCATAAACAACACCGGTTTTAGACCCGTGTAAATATAAGCACATACAACCACATATATACACTCAGGCGGGCGTGTGTGTGTGTGTGTGTCTGTGCTTATATAAGAACAGTGTCTGTGTACCACTAATTCCGATGTGTGTGTGTTTGTCGACGGTCAACAGTTAAGTTACAACTCTATTGTAAATAAACACACACACGCCCACACATATAATTACACTCACACACACACGCACACTCACACATACTTATGTATGTACACATATGTGTGTGTATGTATGGACATATATATATATGTGTATATATGTATATGCGTGTATCTATCTATCTATCTATCTATCTATCTATCTATCTATCTATCTATCTCTATGGACAGACGGTAGACGCGTCGGCTCCGTAAGTTTTGACTTTTTCATGTTTTAAAAAGTTTGTTTGTAAAGTTTATTTTATATAGAAAGTTGTATAACAACTTGTATACTCTCTGGTGCAAGTTTTTTGCGACGGAAATCTGCCCTGTGTGGCACATTTCCAGAATATAAAAACCAATTTCGGCTTTCTAGCCATTTTTTTTTGAAACGATGGCGTCTTGTAGCCATGAAAATCTTTGTG
>NC_068982.1:143520354-143521525 GCF_001194135.2 Octopus bimaculoides
ATATATATATATATATATACGACGGGCTTCTTTCAGCTTCCGTCTACCAAATCCACTGACAAGGCTTTGGTCGGCCCCAGGCTATAGTAGAAGACACTTACCCAAGGTGTCACGCAGTGGGACTGAATCTGGAACCCTGTGTTTGGTAAGCAAGCTACTTACCACACAGCCACTCCTGCGCCTGTATATATATTTTTCTTATCATATCCAACGCAAATACTTCTCCGCTCACAGTAAGCAGTTTTACCGCTTCCGGCTACCATCCTATTCATTTCCATCTCCTCTTCTCAAAATACTCTACGAAATGCTTTTTCAATCCTTCAACCCCAGAAACTGCCAATCCACTTTTTGTAGTTTTTCTCTTTCCACATCTCACATCCCAATAATTAACTCAGCAATAATGAGCCGATGGGCGTTTGTCAAAAGAGAAAAAGACAGACATACAGACAGACATAGATACAAACAGACAGACAGCTTGATAGAGATGGGGAGAGGAATCGGTTCCAGTCCTTTAGTAGGCCTATTGTCTAAAATTCCATTTTGATCTTAACCAAAAGTCCGAGAAGCGATGTATTGTTCGGAATTTCAAAAGTGTGGTCATAGTCGGAACGCTTTGATCATAGTTTTGCTTGATCAGAGCTGACCTAGTGTCAGACAACCAGGGAACGCCTCTGTCGTTTTGAGATATTAGAAATAACAGATAGATTACGTTTAAATCATACTGTGTCAGATATAAAAGAAGACATCCAAATAGCTCTTCTGCATTATCTGATTCAACATTAGACATTTGATTATTTAAAAACTTAAAAGTGTCGGTCATGGATGGATAGTCTTTGATCAAAACTCACGTTAGTCAGAGCTTTCCGCAACATTAATAACTTGCAACAATTTTCATGAAACATTTACTACACCAACCTCACACAGTCTCAGTTAACCAGTCAGGGGGTAACGCTGAAACAGTTAGAGATGAAGGTATAACCGTAAGGTTATAATATTTGTTTAGCACCATGTACTTCCGAGTTCGAGTCCAGTATGTGGCACCTTAGTGTTTTCTACTGTATCCAGGAGTGACTATCGTTTTTTGTAGAAGTCGCTAGTTTTTATCCTCATTTTATCTTCCCTCTTTCTCTCTCACTCCATCATCTCCCTTCTCTTTCTCCCCTCTCTTTCT
>NC_068982.1:143521625-143522215 GCF_001194135.2 Octopus bimaculoides
ATATATATATATATATATATACATCCCAATTTTCAACATTAGAAAGGGAAGATTATATAGAATTAGTTTAATACTTATACCTGTACTTAATTATTTACTTATAAGGTAGTTTCTATAAAGATTGCTAGGGATATTTACTTATGGAATACTGGGGTGATAAATCATGCTAGCTTTATATTAATTGTAAGCTAAGAACCAGAAAAAAATCGGGAAAATAAGTTGTGCACATATACATACACATATTTAACTATGTGCACCCATGCAAATATGCACAAATATTTGTAGTTTATATGGGTATGCTGTAATCAACTATTCTAGACTTAAGTAACTAGAAAGTTTATATTACTCTTTAAGAACATTAACAACTTATAAGATATAAGAGGTTAATAGGTAAAGATATCAAAATAAGAAAACACAATAATAAGAAAGTATAGAGAATAGTATGAAAAAATATATAACTTATTATATATAATACTAGCGGGTGAGTTCGCATCATATACGGCACTAAAATTAATTTCTCCTGTCCAGGTTCAAGTTCAGCACCTATAAACGCTAATTTCGAATATATATATATATATATATATATATAT
>NC_068982.1:143525715-143532473 GCF_001194135.2 Octopus bimaculoides
TATATATATATATATTACATATACACATACATACAATCTCACAGACGATTCTCCCCGCAAATATGCACACATATATGTGCATGTATATGTGCGTGTGTATAAATAAATCAATAAATAAATATATATATATATATGCATATATACATATATACATATACACACATACACATACACACACATGCACACGCACGCGCACACACACACACATATATATAGATATACACATACACACACATACGCACAGGCACATATATTTCATTTGTACACCCGTTCACTTGTGTGTATACATATATGCACAAGTGGACAGGTGCACGAATAAAATAACATCCAACACGTCATGTAAGTTCATATGATAGCCTTAAGAATTATTAACTCCCAAGCTTCTCACACACACACACAAATACACCCACATCCACACACCCACATACGCACGCGCACACACAGAAGCACACACATGCACACGCATAAACTAAATATATATATATTTACAGGGAAGTAACTGTACTTCCCCATCCTTTTTCCGTTCTTTTAATAATAAATCTCTCGAGAAATCGCATAACTCTAGTAAAAAACTATCTGGTTGATTGTTCCATACGGAAAACAAATTAAAACTATCCTTCCGCACCTATTTTGTCAAGCTATCAAAAGGAACTTTCCCATAAATTCTAGGTATCAGAATTGACTTCTCCAACACCAGCAACCTCCTGCAAATTATATCCTCGCATATCAACTATATTCTCAAAGGTAATAGAATCTCTCTTAATAACTGTAATAAAATTAATAATATTAACGATAATCTCTCCTTGAATAATAATATCAATGATATTAGTCCTTGTAACTGTGGCTCGTATATAATCTGCATCCTCAATGGAAATTGCAGAATTGAAAATGTTGTTTACCAATGCAAAATTACCTCTGGATCTAAAGAACTCTGTATCGCGAACCATCTTTCCACTTTTAAATACAGTCATAAGCGTAATTCTAAAGGACTTAGTAAGCTAATTTGGCACCTCAAAGATTCTAATAAATATTTTTCTTTAGATTGGAAAATTTTATCAAGATCATTTCCCTATGACAAAGGGAAATCTTTCTGTCCTCTTTGTACGAACGAACGACTATCTATTCTCTTTTCTGAACATAAACTGGCCAACACCTTTAATGAACGTGCTTACAAGTGTTCGCATTGGAAAAAAACCACTCATTTGCCTACTTAAAATAATATCTACCCCCTCACCTAATAATAATTTCTGCAACTTATCCTTATTCTTTAATCTTACTTCCCATACCACCTATTCTTCCTTTCATCTTTTCCTTCCGTCTATCATTTATTCTCTATTTGCTCGTACCTCCCTTTCTCCCTTAACTTTCGTTCTTTCGTTCCCTCTTTCTTCCTCTATACCTTCTCTTCTTCCCTTGCCCTATGACGTCTGTATGAGATCACCATGTCGCGCACATATGGTGGTGATGCATGTGCCTGGTGTACCCTTATCAGACGGGTAGTCATGATGGGTATACTGGGCTTCGTATATTTGTACCCCAGTCTCACTTTGATGACATTCACTGCTCTCTCACTCAATGATAATAATAATAATAATAATAATAATAATAATAATAATAATAATAATGATGATGATGATAATAAAAAAAAAAAAATTCATTCCAC
Organism: Octopus bimaculoides; assembly: GCF_001194135.2. Lineage (NCBI taxonomy): Eukaryota > Metazoa > Mollusca > Cephalopoda > Octopoda > Octopodidae > Octopus > Octopus bimaculoides. The sequence continues at coordinate 143,527,379 of NC_068982.1, forward strand.
TATAGGCACAAGTCCTGAAAATTCTTTGAGGAGGTCGTTAATCGATTGCATTGGCCCCAGTGCTCCACTGGTGCTTAGCTTATTGATCCCAAATGGATGAAAGACAAAGTCGACTTCGGCGGCATTTGAACTTAGGATACACAGTGACGGAAAAAATGCCGCTAACGGTTTTGTCCAATGCGCTAACGATTCTACCAGCTTTCCGCCTAAAGAATAATTTCTAATTTTGGCTCAAGGCCAGCAATTTTAGGGGAGGGGCAAGTCGATTACAACGATCTCAGTTATGTTATCCTACTTATGTTATCAACGCCGAAAGGAGAAAAGGCAAAGTCGACCTCGGCGGAATTTGAACTCAGATCGTAAAGACAGACGAAATGCCGCTAAGCCTTTCGTCAGGCTTGCTAACGATTCTGCCAGCTCACTGCCTTATTTCAACTAAATATTAAGAACTAAGATTTTCGTCTTAACCTAAAAAGGTAAACCAGAACTGCCCTAATTAAAAACACAGTTCATTAGCCCTAGATCAGTTCTACTTGATCAAAACTAACCTAGGGCTAAACGGTAAGAGCAACAACAGTTTCCTTATAATTTGATTGTGTAATCAACCCCCATGTTTTACATCTCGAATTCCAAATGCAGTTAAAGCTTAGATAGCAACTCATAAATCCTATCGTGAATAAACTAAGATATTCGAATCCAAAGATCGGGTTATCAGCGAAACAATGAATACAAATAAACGATTCTTTGTAATTTAGACTTCATCGAAATGCCAGTAATTTCAAGAAGAAATAGGTTGTTTATCGATGATCCTAGTACTCGAATGGTACTTTATTATATCGACCTTGGAAAAATAAAAGGTAAAGTTGATTCCGTTGGGATTTGAACTCAGCATGTAAAGAAGCGGAATGAATGCTGCAAAGTATTTTCTCCACGGTTCTAACCATTCTGCTGATTTGAAATCGATTTAGGAAAAAGGTGGCGAGCTTGCAGAATAGTTAGCACGCCGGACAACATGCTAAGTGTTATTTTTTCCGGCTCTTTACGTTCTGAGTTCAAATACCACCAAGGCCTTTAACACTTCGGGGGTCGATGAAATAAGGTACCAGGCAAGTACCGGAGTCAATACAATCGACTTGTTTCTCCCTTCAAAAATTGCTACGCTTGAACCCTTCAACGAGATGGTTTCCTGTTCAGGGCCGTGTCGTGATGTCGGTCATTTTTACCGGATGGAAACCAGATTACTGACCTCATGAGTCTCAGTGCTCAAGAAACAAAAGAAATAAGAACAAGGTCAGCGATTTTGAAGAAAGAGTTAGTCGTTGCCCTCGACTCCAGTATTTAACTGGTATTTTATTTAATCCCCCGAAAGGATGAATGGCAGAGTTGATCTCTGTAGAATTTGCTCTCAATACGTGAATAATCGGAAAAAAAATTATACCACTGCCCTCACGATACTAATAGTACTGGATATCCGTCAGTTTCAACGATAATTATTTGGTTGTTCTATCAATCGAACCACCTAGTCCTCGAATCATCTTGTAAATGGCTGAACATAAAACAGTCGCGTAAATCTTTGATGCAGTTCTCAGATGTACTCAACGTGACACGGTGTGAATTACTGGTATAATTCCTCTGACAGTCTTCCGCGCAGTTTTCGGTGACAAGCTTTCACTCATAAGGCCTGGGTCGACCTAACGCCGAAGGAAAAAAAAAAGACACTTGTCCAAGATGCTCTGTAGCGGAGTCGAACCTCGGATCTAGTGATTACGATGCGAACTTCTTAACCATTCTGTAAGCTACTTTAGCCAGGCAGCACCCTAACATTTCAACCACCGAACCTCCTTCTCTGTTCAAATACTGCTTGGTATTTGGTTGTTGTTAATCTGTTTACAAAAGCCTCTTCTAATTTAATACCAATGTTATTTCAACTAATTTCCAGAGATAATGAAATCATTAATAAAAAATAATTGCGAAAACTATTGATTAGGATCTCGGTGATTACAAACTGATGTAAGTTAATGAAAGATATAAATTCTAAATTTGAAACTCATTCCACAAATGAAATGCTGGTTTATTACCATCATCTTGGATAGACTAGTTTAAGACTGTCACCGAAGACTCGTTTTCTTCTTTACAGGTTCAACTAAAATCATTTCAACTAAATATTGGTTTTAAATTTTGGCACGACGCCAGCAAGATCGGGGAAGGGGTTAAGTCGATTATATCGATCCTATTGCTGAACTGGTAGTTATTTTATCGAACACGAAAAGATGAAAGGCAAAGTCAACCTCGGCGGAATTTGAACTCTGATCGTAAAGACGGACGAAATGCCGCTAAGCATTTTACCCGACGCGCTAACGATTCTGCCAGCTCACCGCCTCATTTCAAGTAAATATTAAGAACTATGATTTTCGTCTTGACTTAAAGGTAAACCAAAATTGTGTTAACCCATTAACTGCCAAATTGTTTTATTCATATCTTTTGGCTTTGCCAGGTATCTTAGGAGTTAGAATAATATATAGTATTAAAATTATGTTCGTATGTGACTTGTTTTGGAAATTACGATAAATTTTTCGATAAGTCCCAAATGAGGATCGCTAAAAAAAAAGCATATTTATCCTTTTCTATTTAATTGCAATAATAAACATTTTAGTTTTTTTGAAACTATAGTATCAAATGCGAAAGTGTATGAAATATCAATGAATGATAAAGATAGGAAATGCAAAAGAAAAAAAAAAAAAATTCAAAACAGTCAATATTTTGTGGTTCAAAAATTGTGATTTATGACATAAAATGTCCTCTAGAATTAGCCAGAGCTAATAATGACAAACTTTAACTACTAAATATTGTTAAACACACCTCTGCAAATGAAATGTTGATAAGCAATTCATTTCAAATACAAGGAACAATCGGTAGTGAGACTGTTTTTAGCATGGCAGGCAATGGGTTAATTAAAAACGCAGTTCATTAATATATTTAATCTTAATCTATTTATTTTAATCTTGATGTATTTAATTAGTTCTCAATTTGTATCTTAGTGAATGCGGGTGATCCAGTGGTCATGATATCGCAAGATCGTGGTTTCAATTCCCGGATCGGGCGGTGTGGTGTGCTCTCGAGGCAAAACATTTTAATTCACGTTTCTTCAGTCCGTTCAGCCTTAAGTAAAAAAAAAACCTGCAACGGACTGACCTCTGTTTAGGGAGAATGTCGTGATCTCGGTCACTTATATGCACCATAGAAACTGGGTAACCGGCTCTGTGGGTCCAAGGAGTCAAGACAATAATTCACAGGGGTTAAGGCTGCTGCTGCTGCTACTACTGCTGCTATTGCTGCTGCGGATGATGATGAAGAATTTGAGTCAAAAGGGCATTATGTTAATTCACAAAGAATTCACTAATTTTAGGCTTTTTAAAGAAGCGTTTGCGACCCTTATGACCCTGGTAAAGTTAAGATCAATGAAATCGAGGCTTCATCTGAACTTCCTTACGTGCGCAAGGTAATCTCCCGGGAAAGTCGAGGTGCATTAATAGAGATATTTGATGGGGGTCATCGGGTGTTTTGGTCCTTCAACATCAGGCATCCTCGCCTAGGCCGGTTAGCTCCAGTCAGGGTTAATCTGACCCTGAATTGCATCGCAACAGCAACAGTCCGTGGATCAGCTCTCAAGCCCAAATTCCACCAAATGCTTTTTCTCTGCAGCTTCGTTTACAGACTAAATGACCTTCTTCTTTGCACCCTTGCAAAGTCCAATCATCCGTTAAGGACCGTGCAAACAGATCGTCTCGTAAAGCTCACTTTTATCGATTCATATGTTTATTTTCCTCTGTTTTTGCATTTCTCCACAAGTTCTTGATTCCAGTGTATATGAGAGAGAAAAGAAAAAGATGGGTAACATTCGTGAAGATTGTTTTTGACGGTTTTGAAATGAAAGGGAGTTAGTTGAGCGTGTGAGAGGCGATAACCTAGGATTGACTTTGAGCATCGACGAGAAGAGCCTGAGTGGTCTCTTCCGGAGAACATTCAGCTCTAAGACCATGGAAAATTCCAGAGGTCTTTGGGATGGTAGTGTTACAGGGAATCATTGCCCTTTCGAGACTAGATCTTCAGGCATAGAAGCACCAACAGCCAAACCTGCCCGAGATACATGCAGGTGGACGAATTCGTCTTGCACGTAATTGTTCGGTGTTTGTGCATTAACGACTTGTGGGCTTCTATCGAGATGCAGCTGTCTTGTGTTAGACGAATCAAGCTTTCCGCCGAGTTTATAGTGAAGATGATCATCGCATCATCTTCCTTTGAAAGAGAAAGGACGGTAGATTTCTGCTTAATGACTGTGGCAAAAAAGACTTTAGCGAACCCATCTGAAAGGCTTAAGGACAGGCACTTTCTTATCAGGTGAAGCTCTCATTAAATTTCTTCAAATATCATTTAAAGAGGAAAGTCGGGGTCAAGAGGGAGGTGCTGCCTTCTAGCGTGTTTATCGAAAAGAGAATGAGAGTGGCAAGACTGATGAGACTGAACGGATCTACTCTGAGTATGCTTTCTTAAGTAGGAGGAAAGAATCTAGAAGATGGCACTTCCCAAGAAGTCTTGGAGAAAGGAAAGTAATACGGGACATTTTGTGTGGATTTTCCTTGAATTACCCTAAGTGAACTTCCCCACCATTGAGAGGCGGGGTCTGTTAATTAATCACTTAATTAATTATTTATTTTGCTATGTTTTTAATATTCTTTTGCTATATTCTTATCGTTGTAGTATCTCCTCTTGATCGATGTAAGCCTCAACGGTTGTACCTCGTCCTTTGATTATTGCCCTTCATGTCTTTGGGCTCCCGTGGTTAATAAAAGAAATCATCATCATCATCATCATCATCATTATTGTAAACTTTTATACTCCGACTACCTGAAACGAAACAAATGCGAATACTAAACCTTTTCATCACTCTCCTCCTCCTCGTCGTCGTCGTCGTCGTCGTCGTCCCCCTCCTCCTCCTCCTCCTCCACCACTTCTTCTTCTTCTTCTTCTTCTTCTTCTTCTTCTTCTTCTTCTTCTTCTTCTTCTTCTTCATCTTCTTCTTCTTCACCTTCTTCTT
>NC_068982.1:143532483-143533844 GCF_001194135.2 Octopus bimaculoides
CTACTTCTTTATTTTTCTTTCACTCCTCCTTCCTTCTCCTCCCTTCCACCTTTTTCGTTACCTCCTCCTCCTCTTCTTCTTCTTCTTCTTCTTCTTCTTCTTCTTCTTCTTCTTCTTCTTCTTCTTCTTCTATCCCTCCTCTTTCTCCGCCTTCTCGCCTTCTCCCACAACATCTCCTCCTCAATATAACAGATAACGTTGTACACACAACGTTGCCCAGTGGATATCACAACATCTCGTGAGAAGCTCTTAAGCGTTTCTCCCTTCAAATAATATTTGGTTGTTGCTAATCTGTTTACAAAACCCTCTTCTAATTTAATACCAATGTTATTTCAACTAATTTCCTGATATAATGAAATCATTAAATAGTAATAATTACGAAAACTATTGATTAGGATCTCGGTGATTACAAACTGATGTAAGTTAATGAAAGATATAAAAATCTGCTAGCGTCTCTCTCTCTTTCTCTTCATCTATCTATCTATCTATCTATCTATCTATCTATCTATCTATCTATCTATCTATCTAGGGAGGTGGCCTAAAGAAAGCTCGTCTCCTACACAGCCAGTTGGTAAACCGTGGCCAACTTGCATCTTCAAGCGTTCGAATAAGCACAATTACGAAAAGGAAAGACTTCACACAACTTCCAAATGTTGTCAAGGGTCTGAAGATCACATGGTGGAACGTTTGAACCATTCTTAACTCAGGCGCCAGAGGTCACCTAGATCCGCTCTCATTGCATATGAACTGCCCAGGTTAGATATTGAGATCACAGCCCTTAGCGAAGTCTGGCTCCCAAAAGAAGGCAGCTTGAAAGAGCATGGTGCCGGATACACCCTGTATTGGTCAGGCAAACCCCCAATGAGAAAGACGCTGTTCAGATGTCAGTTTCATGATAAGAAGCTCCATTGCTTCAATGTTGGAAACCCCACCAGCAGGTCATTCTGACCGCATCATCTCTATGCACTTCCCTCTGAAAAACAAGCAGCATACCACATTCTTCAGCGTTTACTCTTCGACACTCCAAACAGACCCAGCAGACAAGGAAAAGTTCTGCTCAGACCCGTGCAGACTTCTCCAAGGAACACACATCGATGATAAGGTGATAATCCTAGGAGATTTCAACGCCAAAGTGGGCCGAGATTCAGAAACCTGGAAAGGAGTCCTCGGAAAGCATGGGGTTGGGAACTGCAACGACAACGGGTGATTCTTGCTTGAGTCTTGCAGAGAACATCAGCTCATCACCATTACCATCTTCCAGCAAAGAGAATCCATCCATCCATCCATACATACGTACGTACGTACATACGTACATACATACATACATACATACATACATACATACATACATACATATATAT
>NC_068982.1:143534969-143537894 GCF_001194135.2 Octopus bimaculoides
TATATATATATATATATATATATATATATATATATATATATATATATATATATGCTTACATACACACGAACAAACACATTTATGTACATATATATACACGTACATATATATATATATATATACACATATATAAATGTATACTTTGGTATATATATGTATGTATGTGTGTATATATGTATATACATATGTTAACACATATATAATCATGTATACATTGCGACAGTATATACATTAAACTCACAGAGACATCGCATACGTAAGTATATAATTATATACTTAGGCGTATACAGACACCCCCACCACATGTATATATATAAATATCTATATCTAACTATCTATCTATCTATCTATCTATCTATCTATCTATCTATCTATATATGTTTGTTTATATATGTATATATATGTGCATGTGCGTGTGTGAGTGTGTTTGTGCGTATGCCTACATGCATACACATTTCAACACTGCGTGCGTGTATACATACGTATAGTGTAGACTATATTACATGTTAGGGAATGTTTGATAGTGTCTACACATCTTTGAAAGTCGTCATCAAACAATATTCAGTGAGGGAAATAAATAAAATGCAAAACATACATTTATTGTGAGAGGACGTCCCTATTACTGGCAGCCATTTCAAAACATTTCGAATATATATGGATACGGAAATCTATCCATGTAATGGAGAAATAATTTATTTTCTCATATCTATTACCTATCGTCTGCTTTATTCAATCTTTCAAAGTAGAACTTTTCTCAAAATGAAGCGAGACATTTACTTTTTTTTTCACTTAGGAAATTAAACTTTTGTTGTTACTCATTACGTAACTGCACACACTCTTACTTTTCTTTGATTTCTATCTATCTATCAATCTATCTATCTATCTATCTATCTATCTATCTATCTACCAATCCACTATATGACATCATTGTTCACTTATTGACACATTTGCTTACCTTTAATACAGATGTATAAGTATGCAGGCGAACGTGATTGACAGACGTGTCTAGTACACCACAGTGAAGTCATATTAGAACTACTACTACTACTACTACTACTACTACTACTACTACTACTACTATTGCCTTTGTACAGCTTCTAGTGCTGGAGATGCACTACGGTGTCAGCTGTTCACTACCAGTGAACTAAGGTAACGCCCCTTATTTTTCGAGCACCATTCGCAGTATTCGACCGGTTCCAAGCAGTGCTGTTTTCTGCAAGTGCTCCACCCTTATTGCGGCCCCTATTTGTTCCATGTACTCGAGATTGTTACTCACTGTTCCCATGCTTCATACAGGGGTTGGCAAATGGAGGTATACAGTTGCTTAATATGAGCGGAATGTTCTTTTAATTTCTCTATTTATGTTTTAGGATAAGATTTCTAGGATTCTATGTGCTTTTAAACTGATTCTTTCTATAATATAATAATTATTCCTAATGTTAGATTTTTATTATAATTTTAGATATTTATTATATGGTTGGAAATTTGAACGACTATAAACGCAAGCGGATCATCAAGCAGTACTAGAAAGCAGGGAATGCAGAAATGGTTAAACAGAAGTGGATTGAAGGACTTCAAAGATCAGCCACGTCAAGATTAACAGTTTACAGAATATGCGACAAATCTGAGCACATTGAGTCCATTTACAATTCACAGGAAAGTGGTCGACCGGTCAGTGTTACCACCGAAGAAAATGACATGCTTGTGGCTCAACCATTCACTCAAAGTCCCCAGAAATCAAAACAGAAGGTTTCCAATGAACTACCCTGTCCAGCAGATCCTTTAGTCGGCTTATGAATCGCTTTGGTAAAAAAGAAATTGAGAAATGGAAAGAACATTTCATTCATATGTATACCTACTTTTTCCCACGCCTGTATATTATACGCAATATTGTATTAATATGATTCAAAATTAACTGTATAGATGCGAATCCTCGGGTGACCAGAAGTCAAAGCACTGCTATATCAAGTTTAGTTTCTCAGTATTTCGTACCTTTAGCAAAATACTATTTTTAGTATTTCTCTGACAAAGAGGAACAAGGATATGCAAAGAGACACAAATGAGAAAAAATACGTACATATGTCGTTTTGCAAACAACTTGCACATGCAAGTGCTACCAGTCGAGAACTCCGTATACCGGAACCCAGCAAGTGTATGGGGCCATCAGGAGAGAATGCGCGCCGTTTCGGGGCCTACCTCTCGATGGCATCAATGCGCACCGCCCTACCACGCCCCACTGATATGAGGCCCCGCTTGTTAGATCAGCTGGTTATTAAATAAAGCTCAATATTCTTCTACCCATCGCTCATCGTCTCTTTTTAACCAAATCCAGTGTCTAACCTTTTCCACTGTAGTTAGGATATCGGTCATGGTGGTATTTACTTTACGATGAGTTAGTCGTCTCACAGTGTGTCCAACAAACCTTCTACATCCGACTTCGATTGGAAAATGCTCCGCTTTCCAGCCTGCTTCTTCACATTCCTCAAGGAGGTTTAGATAACGGTCAATCTTTCGAGCCCGGGCGGCGTCCATGTTATCTTCACGAGGAACCGTAAACTCGATCAGATTCACCACTTTCTTTCCTTCACACCACATTAAAATGTCTGTGTTTTCGTAACTGGGAAGTGAAAGAGTCCCTGGCACCCTGGTAAATCTGCAATCACCTCCCAGTAGCCATTCCACTTTTCATCGCTCACAGGAAGTTTGTTGTTCTTCTTGAAACAGATCCGTTGCCTGAGCGCTCGTAGGTTATGAAACCCCTTGTTCGTACTTTCAACAGTTTATTTTCACTGTTGTTGAGATCAATTTGGTTCTTTATAGCATTGAAGATAACCTTGAGGAAATATATTTATATTAGACTTAAGACAGTTATTCCTATCTAAACTTTAATTTGTGAGGGACTCTTTTTTTTCAGTACTTGGTTCT
>NC_068982.1:143539065-143539867 GCF_001194135.2 Octopus bimaculoides
TATATATAAAGATATATATATATACACGCATTCACGTACATGTACATGCATGCATACATACAGACAGACATACGCCAAGTAACTGCCATACATAAATATAGAGAGATCGGGCTGTATGTACAAGTCGTACGTTATCGGAATATATTCCCCTGCGTCTTCTAAAAAGGTATAAGGGACGTCTGCTGTTCACACAATTGGTGGTATATTGAATATATCGATTTTGATGTATTTTGATATATTTTGCCAACTAGCAAATAAAATATTCTACTGACAACAAGGTACAAAGATGCTAATATTAAACGTACATATGTCGAACATAGACAATAAACTGAATTATTCCTGTTTTGTATGTATGTATGTGTGTGTGTATGCATGTGTGTGCATGTGTTTGTATGTGTGTGTGTATGTATGTGCGTGTGTGTGCATGTGTGTGTATGTGTGTGTGTATGTATGTGCGTGTGTGTATGTGTGTGTGTGTGTATTTATGTATGTATATATATGTATGTCAGCTACGGATAAGTCACTCTCTTTATACCATTTTTCCATACACGTGTGTGTGTGTGCGTTTATATATATATATATAGATAGATATGTATATACATACATACATATATATATATATATATATTCTTTTATTTGTTTCAGTCATTTGACTGCGGCCATGCTGGAGCACCGCCTTTAGTCGAGCAAATCGGCCCGAGGACCTATTCTTTTTAAACTTAGTACTTATTCTATCGGTCACTCTTGCCGAACCGATAAGTGACGGGAGAGGTAAACACACCAGCATCGGTTGTCAAGTGAT
>NC_068982.1:143539997-143541754 GCF_001194135.2 Octopus bimaculoides
TATATATATAGATAGATATGTATATACATACATACATATATATATATATATATATTCACACACACAGTTACCTTTTGCGTGTCAATTGAATGTAAATTGCAGCAAGGATGACCGTGTTCTTATCAAATTGATTTCATAGACACGAACTTCATATTCGGTCTCACTGCATGGTCCCTCAAATTTAACAAACGCTCTACTATGAATATCAGTTGACGGAAAATGTGCTGAAGCTTCCTATATGTATATATTATACATACATGTATTCAACGTTTATGTATGTATCCTTTCCTATCATTTATGTGATCGAGGTGTTGCACCAGTCAACCTGTCAATCCGTCTAAAATCCGAGGTTTATCTCAATTAAGCCGGGTCCAAAACAAAATACATTTCCTCACCAGGTCGGAGACTGATAATAGAAACCGGAAATGGAACTCAGAACGGAAACAATCGTAACAGATAACGCAAAACTTTCATCCAGTTCTCTAACCACCTCGCTAATTCGCCGCCGCTTCGTAAATATAATAGAGATAATATTTAATGAATTATTAGTATTTCTGGAATGATTTATCACAATGTCAGTTTAAATACTTCAAACAATTAATCTTGCCTCCGGTGATCATTTTCTGCGTTTACATTTCATTTCACTCTAATAATGAGTGTTTTTGCGTGTTCTATCTATCTATCTATCTATCTATCTATCTATCTATCTATCTATCTACCTACCTACCTACCTACCTACCTACCTACCTACCTACCTATCTATCTATCTATCTATCTATCTATCTATCTATCTATCTATCTACCTATGTATGTATGTATGTATGTATGTATCTATCTGTGTGTGTGTCTGTGTGTGTGTCTGTCGCATTGTTTGTCTGTGTGTCTGTCTGTATGTATGTGTGTGTATGTATATATGTGTGCGTATGTATGTGCACGCGCGCGTATTGAGTTATACATTTTCTTTATTCTGCATCACAATTTGTTTATAAGTTGCTTCCAAAGATCATATCACTGGTTCATTGCAATTCTGACGGCCACTGTGACAAGAGGAGATTCAGCATAACTCACTACAGAACAAATATCACAGGCGAATTCCTTCAAGGAAACGCACAAGCTTTTCACTTGCTTGCTTAGAAAACATAACATCTGTTGTCGGTTTATACCGGCAAAAGATACATAACAGTGTATCTGTGAGTGCATGCACTATTAGTAAAAGTTTGGGTTTTCCCTCTCGCCTTTTAGATCTAGAATTAATAATTTGTAATATAACTGTATTCATCAATAAAGGCTTAAGGTTATGCGATGAACATTTCTTGGCTTCAGTTATTTGAAGACTTGGTAGCGTCCAGAATATAGTTCGCTGATGAAGTCTCATAAGACTGGAAAATATCTAGACTTGTCATTGATACTTTGAAAAATCAGACAAACACTCGGTTGCATTCTGAAGGTAGTTAAAATTTAGTTACTTTAAATTTCGGTAAGTGTTGACTTCACTCTATGTTTTCCGGCATGAAATAGGCAAGAAATGTTTTCTGATTGTTAAGAGTGGAGGTGGGTCTCCGTCGTTTGACGAGGATGATTCAATTTACCGATCAACCGAATTCTCTGATTGCTTGTGAATCACGTTGTAAGTGACTGACCACAGTTCACCGACTCGTGTACCGTTTATGTAATTCACGCACAGAGTCATCGCGACACAGTGAATTACGCTTTGAATTACTGGTACTATCCATATATATATATATATATATATATAT
>NC_068982.1:143544088-143545047 GCF_001194135.2 Octopus bimaculoides
TATATATATATATATACATGCATATATGCATATATATATATACACACACGCATATATATATATATATATATATATATATATGTATATTACACACACACATATACATATGTATATGTATGAATGTAAGGTATGTATAATTTAGATCATTTTTGTATTTGGTTTGCAAGATTCTTTACGTGAATTCGCGTGTTGAAATAAATTTGGAAACAAATTTTGTTGTGTCTAGGGAGAGTTATTATGCCAATATTATTAACGCACGCACTGCTTCAATTCGGTTCCTTTTATTATTAGTCAATTGGCTGAATATTCAACTAGGTAATCAACCGTTTGTTTAATATGGTTAAAGAGTAAGTCATTTGTTTTGCTTTTGTTTGTGAAAGGTCTTTCGTTACTACTTGCAACCTTTTCAATGATATTCGAAAGAGCTTTGTCAAACAAAAACAAAACTTATCACTTACTGTTTAACCAAATTAAACAAACAATCAATTAGATAGTTGGTTATTTAACTTATTGACTGATAATAAAGGAGTGGAACTGAATCAGTGTGTGTGTGTTAATAATGTTTATTTCTTTATTGCCCTCAGGGGGCTATCCAGAGAGGAGACAAACAAGGACAGACAAACGGATTAAGTCGATTATATCGACCCCAGTGCATAACTGAAACTTATTTATTCGACCCCAAAAGGATGAAAGGCAAAGTCGACCACGGTGGAATTTGAACTCAGAACGTAATTTGGTTGACGGAAACTCAAAGAGTGGATCTGCTTGACGGAAATTGAAAGAAACATACATATACGTACATGTATATGTATGTGTGTGTATATGTTTGTGTGTCTCTTTTTGACCCCCAACATAACTTGACAACCGATGCTAGTGCGTTTACGTCCCCGTAATTTAGTAGTCCGGCAAAATAGACCGATAAAATAAGTACTAAGCTTACAAAGAATAATGTATATATA
>NC_068982.1:143546434-143549636 GCF_001194135.2 Octopus bimaculoides
GGTTTTGGTGGTATCACGTGATGATACCTTAATTCTCTTGAATCAAATGTGGAAGCTTCTGAAAGACGGTTTGGTCCGCTAGAAATGGTAACTCATTACACTCTGATGGTGTGCTTAGCAAGTATTCGATGATGTGGTCCTAGTTGTATTGTGCTCGATAGTAAGTTGGAATGGCCATGGCTGGAATAGTATATCCATTCCATCGTCGGTCCGTTTGATCAGCTCAGAGATAACATAGGGTGAATTAACCCCGGCAAGAAAAAAAAAATAAAAAACAACAAAACACTCGTAATGACAATAATAAAAAGAACAGCAAAGAAAAAAGAAAATAAAGAACAAAAAAGAACAGCAGTACAACAACAACAACAACAAAAAAAAACAATAACAAAAGAAAACAAGTGAAAAAGAAGAAAACTTAACAGCAACAAAAACAACGACGACAACGACGACAGCAGCAACTGCATTTCTCACTCTCTCTCCTCTCTCTCCTCTTTCACTCTCTCTCTTCTTTCAATCTCTCTCTTCTTTCACTCTCTCTCTTATTTCACTCTCTCTCCTCTCTCTCTTTCAATCTCCCCTCTCTCTCTGTCACCCTCTCCTCTCTCTCTTTCTCTCTCCCTCTGACCCTCTCTCTCTCTATATATACACACACGAATGTGTTGGGCCATGCTTGTTAGTAGTAGTATGTTATCGATTATTTGAATATGTTACCAATATTTTATTAGTCTGGATCCTATTTAATGACTGTCTGAATATCTTCCAGATCTATCAGGTTGAAACAGTAAACTACAGATTGTTGTTAACGATTGGCTGCTAACGAATGTGGAATCATGCGATTCCTTAAAAAAACAGAAAATATATAGGTGGCATTTGGACCAAAATCAATACGAATAGATGCAGGTAGATTTCTAATTAAGATACAGAATATCAGAAACTGTGCCATGCATTTTTTCAGGAAATATATTATTTAGAAAAAAACAAAAAACAAAAAAAAACAACAAAAAAAACAACAACAAACAATAGATTGCTACTTTGCTAGAAAAGTCGGTTGAGTGCTAATGAGCCTTTCCAGGGCCTTAGAGAGTGGTCGGAAGGATGAAGGAAGAGAAGGATATTCGCGAATTGGAGACCTGGCTCGGATGTTTAAAATAGACTAGGCTCTGCGAAAGGCACTCCAGGACTAAGTGGTGGAGTCTGCTTGTAATAGGGTGAAGTCTGTTAAAGGTTTGTTGGTAACAGAATAGTCTCCACTAGGGTAGCCAATGGTAGTGTTTGCTTCTAACAGTGTGAAAGCTGCTATAGACACTCAACGGCCCCGTGGTTGAGTTTGCTGGTAACAAAGTGAGCTCTAATAAAAGTACTCGTGATCAATGCTTGGAAAGAGTTTTCTCTTTCCACGGAACAGGAACCAGATAAGAAATGATTTCAGAAGCCCGCAACAAGATAAAAAATTCTATACTTCTGTTTTGCGAAAGACACAAGAAGTTCCTGATCCCATTCAAATCCGAAATGGAAACAGGCCTGGTAGATATTTTAAGTGAAATATTTATAACTGGAAGGCAGAGAACATATGTAGAGGGCACATGACAAAATGCCGAGACCAAATCATACATGAGGCTGCCTATTAGCCGGTTTTGCAGTATTAGAAGAAGGAAACACATAAGGGTCACATTCAGAGATATAAATGGTGATGTCGACCCCTGGTTAATTGTCATCTTTGTGACGCAATATGGGCTGGAAGTCAGTGCTAGTGTCATATTTGGTGATATGTAGTCGGGTGAGGTCACCATGGATATATACAAGTCCTCCCGACTTGTAAGACCACAAGACAATGCCGAAAGGCTGAGTTACGGGGATGTAAACACACCGACAGCTGTTGTCAAGGCGGTTGGTGGCGACAAACACAGGGACACACAGACAGACGGACAGACAGACAGACAGACAGACAGACAGACAGACAGACAGACACACACACACACAACAGGTTTCTTTCGGTTTCCATCTATCAAATCCACAAACAAGGCTATGATCGGCTCGAGGCCATGGTAGAAGTCACTTGCCCAAGGTGCCACGTAGTGGGACTGAACCCATAACCATGTAGTAGGGAAGTAAGCTTCTTACCACACAGTCATGCCAGACATACCCGCGTCTATTTAGCATATACGAAAAATACCCAAAGTAAGGGCCGAGAAGCAACATAAAAGAACAATTGAAGAATAACTGAGTTTACAATACAAAGAGTCAAACGGAAACTGGTAGTCAGCAATATACTCTTGCTTGTTTCACTCATTTGACTGTGGCCATGCTGAAGCACCGCTTTTAGTCGAGCTAATCGACCCCAAAACTTATTCTTTGTAAGCCTAGTACTTATTCTATCGGTCTCTTTTGCCGAATCGCTACGTTACGGGGATGTAAACACACCAGCATCGGTTGTCAAGCGATGTTGGGGGGGGGGGACAAACACAGACACAGACACACACACATACATACAAATATACATATATATATATATATACGACGGGCTTCTTTCAGTTTCCGTCTACCAAATCTACTCACAAGGCTTTGGTCGGCCCGAGACTATAGTAGAAGACACTTGCTCAAGGTGCCACGCAGTGGGACTGAACCCGGAACCATGTGGATCGTAAGCATGCTACTTACCACACAGCCACCCTACAATTTCAGAATCCAGGGGTATCATGGGTATTATTTTGCATTAGCTCTGCATTTACTGTTGTTTCTGAGTTGATGTAATCTGCATGGACTTGAGATTCACAAAATTATTACAAAGATCTAGGGCCTTTTTTAATCATCAGAAAGTATGTGAAAAAGCTATTATATTAAGATTGTATTTAACAAATGTGAATCTCTTGCAAAAAAACTGTTCCTCTCAACACATGGCTATGATTCTCCCCCATTACTTTTGCTTGTGATCAGAGATGCACATATCGTCAGCCACTAAGAGTCATGCTCAACTGGTTTGAACTTGAGAAAGTCAGACGTCCTGTCGAAATATTGTTAAAAAAATAAAACATCTAAAATCGCACTCTTCGTCTTGACTATTATTATTATTATTATTATTATTATTATTATTATTATTATTATTATTATTATTATTATTATTATCATTATCATTATTATTATTATTATTATTATTATTATTATTATTATTATTATTATTATTATTATTATTATTATATATTTA
>NC_068982.1:143549821-143552217 GCF_001194135.2 Octopus bimaculoides
GTTTTGCACAAAGTATTGTTCTAGAGAATGTTTATGAAACCATAAGAAAATTATGAGTTTGTTTTAAAATTTTAGATTACATAGACAGTATTTTACGTAGGATATGGGCAGTTCCTATGAGCACTATCTTTTGAATTTCTGTCCTTTTGGGGTTTCCTGGTATCTGAGCTAGGTAGTAATCAGCTCATTTTGCTATCATTCTTAGGGCACCTATGACAACAGGCATTGCTTTAGTCTTGAGGTTCCACATTTTACCAATTTCTGTTTCAAAATCTTTATACTTGCTCAGGTTTTGGTTGATCTTGACGAATACATTTATGTCGATTGGAGCAGTCATATCGACGAAGAAGCATGAATTTTGTCTGAAGTCCTTCAGTATAATGTCTGGACTATTCGCATCTATCTTTCTTCCAGTTTGAACGGTGAAGTTCCAGTTATTATTATTATTATTATTATTATTATTATTATTATTATTATTATTATTATTATTATTATTATTATTAGCAGAAAAACAGCGCTCCAGACTGTTTTCCGCTGGTATATGTGTTGCACATATCGATATTATATATACATAAAAATATGATATATATGTATATATTATAGACTAAATTACCGATATGCTCATGAATTGAACAAAGACTCTGTTATAGTTTATTCTGTAATCAGTAAAATAATCCATGATACATTTAAAAAAAGACGTTAATGAAAATTGGAAAAGAGATGAGACTGTCAAGGGAAAATGTTCATGAATCTTCACTTGAGTAAATTTGAAAATAGATTCTCTGGTGGGAATTAATGAATTACATTTACCAATACGAAGAGTTGAGTTTTGCTATATTATTGTTTGATTATATATTCACTTATAGATGTCTGAAGTGTTTCTAATGTCCTTTTCGTAGCAATTTAAAAGAAACTTAAATAAATTTCAATACAAGAGGGTAATGAATATCTCACATTACTGTAGAATTTTTTTGCAGACACAACTGTCAGCAAATGGACCCTTTTCATTTATCTGGGTTAATATTTTGATATTTTCTTTTCTTGACGCTCTTGATAATGCAACAGACATATGACCTTGTGCAAAGAATTCTGTTGGGAGATGATATTATTGACTAAATGATTTAAAGGTAGTACCCTAGCATGACCGCAGTCTAACACAATTTGAAAACTTAATTCTATTAGATAGGGATTATTGTTTTTATACCACGTAATACTTTTTAAAATAATTTACTCACTTGTTTTGTTGCTTATTTCGCTTTATTACATTTTTTACGAACGAGAAAAAAAGCTTTTTGTTTGCATATGGAAGTTGACGTTTAAAACAGAAGCGAATCTTGTAATATTAAGCATTATAATTTATGTTTAATATACAAATAAACTTTATAGCTTAAAAATGATTCAATATTCATTTATAATTTCTTCAAAGTAATATAACTTCTTTTAATAACGTGGGGAGAAAAAAAAACTGGACATAGTCCCGCACTTCTTCAATCATTATAATATAGATTATTATTATTATTGTTTTTTTTTAAAAATAAAATATGGTCCGTTGTCTTCTGCTGAACCGGCGTCATCCCTTGACCCTAGGATCACAGCAGGTCCTCATCTCATGGAGAGTACACGGCGTAAAATATGTGCGGAACCTAGCAACACTATTTTCTGAAGTTCTCCCAGGTTAACACTGCAAGGGAGTTTGTTGTGCTGCTTATCAAGGCCCTTTTTAATCAGCCCCAACGCTTCAATCACCACTGGTGCTGTGCTGCTTTTCATTCCTCACATCTTGGTCACTTCTATTTCTAGGTCTTTGTACTTAAATAATTTTTCAGCTTCTTTAATGGACACATTTCTCTGTATCACATCTATCATTAAGCATTTCTTATTCTTCCCATCTTTGATGATTATGTCCGGCCTGTTAATTATTATTAACTCTCCTCATTGACCATAACTATCTACTCTCCTCATTGACCACAACTTTCGTATTTCGCACTTCAAAGCATCGTAGTTGTTTATTCTGTTTCTTCTTCTTTCACATTGATCCTGTTATCACCAGAGCAACCTATGTGAATTACCATACATGTTCTTTCATTTTTCATTCACCACAACAACGTCCGGTTTCCGATGTATGGTCGGGTGATTACACTGGATCATTGTATCCCACAGGATTTTGCAATTCTCATTTTCGGTGACTTCTGGAGTTTTCTCATACCACGTCTTTGCTCTTTGTAGGCCGCGATTTCCACAGAGCTATTATTATTGTTGTTGTTGTTGTTGTTGTTGTTGTTGTAGTTGTTGTAGTAGTTGTTGTTGTTGTTGTTGTTGTTGTTGTTGTTGTTCTTCTTCTTCTTCTTCTTCTTCTTCTTCTTCTTCTTCTTCTTCTTCTTCTTCTTCTTCTTCTT
>NC_068982.1:143552227-143553624 GCF_001194135.2 Octopus bimaculoides
TCTTTTTATTATTATTGCCTTTGCACAGCTTCTAACGCTGGAGATGTACTACAGTGTCAGCTGTTCACTACTAGTGAACTAAGCTAACACCTCTTATTTTTCGAGCACCTTCCGGAGTATTCGAGCAGTTCCAAGCAGTGTTGTTTTCTGCAAGTGCTCCACCCTTATTGCAGCTCCTATTTGTTCCATGTACTTCGCATTTATTATTATTATTATTATTATTATTATTATTAAGTTGTTGTTGTTTTTTTTTTCTTTCTTCAAATTTTCTTCCATTTCTCGCCGTGTGTTTTCCGTACACCTAGGGCAGAGAAGCTCATTGTATGCATTCCCAGTTTACACACATAGATTCACAGGTAAAATATGTATTAAAAAAATAAAAATTAATTAATGAATGGATGTTGTTTTCACAGCGATAATGCTCTTCTCAGTACATGAGTCGTTCCAGTTCACACGAATTTTTGCACTTCTTGTAGGGATGGTAAGCTTGGTATCATTTCCAAATAGGTTTCAGTACCTTTTTTTTTATCATTCCTAGAGATCCTACAATCACTGGTACGGTAGTCGCCTTGAGATGCCACATTTTTTCAATTTCTATTAGCAAGTCTTTATATTATTATTATTATTATTATTATTATTATTATCATCATCATCAAGGCGACGAGCTGGCGGAATCGTTAGCATGCCGAGAAAAAATGCTTAGCGGTATGTCGTCCGTCTTCTTTACGTTCTGAGATCAAATTCCACCGAGATCGACTTTAATTTCTTCCTTTCGAGGTCGGTAAAATAGGTACCATTTGAGCTTTGGGGTCAGTCGATATAATCGACTAACACCGTCCCCCAAAATTTCAGGCTTTGTGCCTATAATAGAAAGGATTATTATTATTATTATTATTATTATTATTAT
Organism: Octopus bimaculoides; assembly: GCF_001194135.2. Lineage (NCBI taxonomy): Eukaryota > Metazoa > Mollusca > Cephalopoda > Octopoda > Octopodidae > Octopus > Octopus bimaculoides. The sequence goes on from NC_068982.1 coordinate 143,553,135, forward strand.
TATTATTATTATTATTATTATTATTCCTACTATTCCTACTACTACTACTACAAGTGATGTTCGTTATTATATTAATAACGTTGTGATACACCAATAACGTTGATAGCAAACGCTGCAAATGTTTTTGATATAATGTTTTATATATGATGACATAAAAGATAACGGCCACCTTCAATAGAACTGCTTTTCACTACAAAGAAATGGACAATTAATCTAGTGATCTTACCAATCAACCGGTATTATTAGACAGACGTGTAAGTCGTGCCTAAGCCGAACCAAAACCTTTGATGTAAATAAAGTCGACTTAGTGAAGCGTAGAGGCCATTAAGAAAACATCAACAAAACACAAATCTATACAACGTGACACACAGCCACCAAGATGATACCCATGTGTGTTTTGTCCGTGTGTGTGTGTGTGTCTGTCTGTCTATATACATACGAATACATACATACATACATATATATACATATATATATATATATATATATA
>NC_068982.1:143554733-143555261 GCF_001194135.2 Octopus bimaculoides
CCGATCTAATTCGTTTGGCCTGTCTTCGTAATGGACACTCACAGACACATGTATATCTATCTATCTATCTATCTATCTATCTATCTATCTATCTATCTATCTATCTATCTATCTATCTATCTATCTATCTATCTACATACATATAGATAGATAATATTAACTGTGAAGTCCTTCGGACATTTTTTGTTTTTATATTATTTGTACTATCTATCTATCTATCTATCTATCTATCTATCTATCTATCTATCTATCTATCTATCTATCTATCTATCTATTTATCTATCTGCATGTATAATGTTTGAAGTGATGTACAGATATTGTATATTAAGAAAAAAGAGACAGAATTTCGGATAATTGTTTATTAGCACTTTCGTTCATTCATAGACACTCTTCAGATGGCAAAGTAATTTTCTGTAAAACTTATCTGAAAAGTCCCCATGAACGGGCGAATGCGCTAATAAACAATTATCCAAAATTCTGACGGTCTCCTTTTCTTTACACACACACACACACACACACACACACACA
>NC_068982.1:143555361-143555625 GCF_001194135.2 Octopus bimaculoides
TGTGTGTATCATTGAGATGTTTTGGAATGAATGAAGAAAGAAGTCTTAGAAAAGCTAATTTAAAGGCAAGGACAAGCATTGTTACGTGTAAGAAGGAAAAAGGAAAAAGAAGATGAAGATGGGTAAGTGAGTAATAATTAAGATCTAAATGGAAAGAGATGAACAATAACAGCAATAACAACTATATATATATGTATATACATATGTGTGCATATATATATACATATATATACACACACACACACACACACACACACACACACA
>NC_068982.1:143556290-143557381 GCF_001194135.2 Octopus bimaculoides
AGCCTGATTCTATAGTAATAGACTCTCGCCCAAGTACCACGCGGTGGGACTGAACTTGAAACCACGTTGTCAAGAAACAAAATTCTTTCCACACAGCCACGCTTGCACCTATTGTTGTTGTTGTTTCAGTTGTTATTGTTATTTCTTATGCGTTCTTGTTGTTGCTGCTGTTGTTGTTTATTTCTTTCTCTTTCCATTTAGATCTTAATTATTCCTCTCTTCTTTTTCTTCTTCGTTCTTTTTCCTTCTTACACGTAACAATGCTTGTCCTTTCCTTTAAATTAGCTTTTCTAAGACTTCTTTCTTCATTCATTCCAAACATCTCAATGGCATTCTTAAGTCCTCTTCCAAACTCACCTTTACACTTATAACCCAAATAACCTTGAATTATTAGCAAATCTACTCAGCAACTTATCAATGCCGTTAAACAGAAGCATAACAACTACCAACCTTATTATTTCCATCATATTATCAAAACTACTCCAAGGTGGCGAATTGGCAGAAACGTTAGCACGCCGGGTGAAATGCTTGGCGGTATTTCATCTATCCTTATGCTCTGAGATCAAATTCCGACGAGTTCGATTTTGCCATTCATCCGTTCGGAGTCGATAAATTAAGTACTATTTGCGTACTGGAGTCGATCTAATCGACTGTCCTCCTCCCTAAAAATGTTGGGCCTTGTGCCTAGAGTAGAAAAGATTCTACAACAATCTTTTGAGGCAGCGAGTTGGCAGAAACATTAGCACGCTGGGCGAAATACTTAGTATTTCGTTTGTCTTTACGTTCTAAGTTCAAATTCTGCCGAGGTCGATTTTTGTCTTTCATCCTTTTAAGGTCGATAAATAAAGTACCAGTTGCGTACCGGGGTCGATCTAATCGACTGGCGCCCTACCCTGAAATTTCGGGCCTTGTGCCTAGAGTAGAAAAGATTATCAAAACTACTTCATTCCACAAATTCAGTTCCTTTATTTTTTGCTACATTTTTTATGTCTTACTTGCTTTGGTCATTAGACTGCGGCCATGCTGGGGCTCTGCCTTGTAGAATTTAATTGAAAGGATCGACCCCTGTACTTATTTTCTATTTAAGCCTA
>NC_068982.1:143557605-143559615 GCF_001194135.2 Octopus bimaculoides
ATATATACATATATACAAGTGGAACAACTAGCAAAGTGGATTCCTAGCACGCTAGAAGACGCCAAATCGCCTTTAAAATTTTTGAGAACATTTTCTTCGTAGTAAGGTGATTTGGCGTCTTCTTCTAGCGTACTAGGAATTCACCTTGGTGGCTTTCCTCTTAGGATCGCGGTTTCGATTCCCAGACCGGGCGTTGTGAGTGTTTATTGATCGAAAACACCTAAAGCTCTACTTTCTCTCACTCTTTCTTCCTGCTTCTCTTGTACCCGTATTTCAAAGGGGCAGCCATGTCACACTCTGTGTCACGCTGAACCTTCCCGAGAATTACGTTAAGGGTACACGTGTTTGTGGAATGCTCAGCCACTAGCACGTTAATTTCACGAGCAGGCTGTTCCGTTGATCGGATCAACTGGAACCCTCGTCGCCGTAACCTTTTCTACTCTAAGCACAAGGCCCGAAATTTTGGAGGAGGGGGCCAGTCGATTAGATCGAACGTAAAGACAGACGAAATACCGCTAAGCATTTCGTCCGCCGTGCTAACGTTTCTGCCAGCTTGTCGCCTTTAGTCTTTTCTATTCTAGGCACAAGGCCTGAAATTTTGTGGGAAGGGGACAGTCGATTAAATCGACTCTAGTACGCAACTTGTACTTAAATTATCGACCTCCGAAAGGATGAAAGGCAAAGTCGACCTCGGTGGAATTTGAACTTGGAACGTAAAGACAGACGAAATACCGCTAAGCATTTCGCTCGGCGTGCTGTCATGACATCATATATATATAATATAATATAATATAATATAATATAATATAATATAATATAAAATGACATATGATAGTTCCCTCTTACCAAATTCACTCACAAGGCTTGGTCGGCCTGAAGCTACAGTAGTAGCCTTTTACCCTGGGTGCTACGGAGTAGGACCGAACCCAAAACAAGGTTACAAATCAAGCTTATTAACCACACAGCCATTCCTAATTCAACAATGCCTTTTGTTTCGTTTTGTTTTTATATTTCTGTTTTCTTTGTATCTTTTCTGTTGCGTCTTTCAGCCGTTGAAGTTACTAATTTGTTACATTAAAACTGGACAATAAGGTTAGGAAACGACTGATTATTTTGATTGAAGAATAAGATAGAGAAAAATATTTAGTTTTTTTTTTTTTTTTTAAACCTGAAAGTGAAGAAACGTATTTATATAAGACGACAGTTTTGAGTGATTATCATCATTTCATTGTTTCTTGTTTTCAATAAACACCAAGAAATGCTGTCGTTGAAACAATAGACGAGAAAAAGAAATCTTTCAATAAACCACTTCTGGTTTGGTTGGTTTGTCATCATTTTGTTGTTGTTTATATGTATATATATGTGTACATGTGTGTGCGTGTGTGTTTGTGTGTACGTGCGTATGCGTGTGTGTACATATAGACAGATATAGATACATACATTTATATATTTATGTGTGTGTGTGTGTGTGTGTGTGTGTGTGTGTGTGTGTGTGCGGTTATTGTCCTAACTACCTCCTTATCTACCGACACTTCCTTATCTACTGTCATTTTCTTTACATACCTGTCTTTTATTTTTAATTCTTCTCGTCTTTGTTCAAATTTTTTTAGTTATTTTTCCTTCCTTCCTTCCTTTCATCAGCTTTCATCGGTTTCCTTCCATCTCTTCAACTCAAATTCACATATCTACCAATCATTCTATCCACCTACATATGTAACCAATATATTTATCTGTTTTTCTATCTGTAAATCCATTTATTCATCTATCTCTATATCTGTCTGTGTGTCCATTTATTTATCTGTTTATCTACCTATCTATTCACTTGTTTATCTACCTATCTATTTACCTATCTATAAACCTATCTATCTGTCTCTCTGACTGTCTATCCCTCTACCTAACTGTTTGTCTATCATTCTGCCTATTTATCTATCTGATAATCTACCTATCTATCAACCAATCTTTCCACCTATCCATTTCTCTCTCATATATAAATATATATACATATGCATA
>NC_068982.1:143559987-143562201 GCF_001194135.2 Octopus bimaculoides
TTCCAGCAGTGGGGGGTGAACCCTGCTGTACTCTTTCACCACAACTTTCTCTCACTCTTTCTTAGTGTTTCTGTTTGAAAAATAATTAAATTGTCGAAAAATTAAATCAAATGTTTTTTTTTAAATATTTCCATAGTTTTCAAATACAAGGAACATTTTCCTTTCTCTCTCTCTCTCTCTCTCGCTCTCTCTCTTACTCTTGTGAAGTTGTGGAGGCTTAGTAGTAGGTAGTAGGTAGTATAGAGAAAGTATAACTGCGCCTTTCAGATGACATCATTTGGTGCAAATATCGTTAGGGAAGGCGGCTTCATGCCTACATTTAAAATTCAGGGGCAGATTTACCACAAAATTGAACCCCTTCTACCCTCTACTAACGAAACACCGCAGTTCCTCCAGGTGTACTATGTCGGTGACTACGAAACACAGGCGGCACGCCGAAGAACTATCTCCCCCAGCACAAGTTTTGAAGTAATTCTTCAACTCCAGGAAACGTTGCACATGCATAACTCTTACGTAAAGATCTTTAAGTATGCCTTGGAATTTCCATCAGTGCCGGACTTCACAGTGGTTCTTGACGCTGAAAAACGGCCGGCAAACGACCATTCTGGTCGCTACAATGCGCCCAATTGCAACGAAATTGCCATTGTGCTCGGCGGAGAACAGCACAACCCCAGAAGGATTGTTCTTTCGTGCTGTGACCAAACTGTAAAGCGCATCAACGAGACATACAGAGCATACGACGCGCTCCAGTATCCACTTCTTTTTGTGCGCGGAGAAGATGACTACCACCTGGGTCTTCACCAGCGGGTGCCGAGCAGACGAAACGAAACGAGTACCAAACAAGTTTCGTGCATGCAGTTCTACTCATACCGATTCTTGCTCCGTCACGACTGCACTAACCACCTCCAGCGATCGTGCGACCTGTTTCACCAATTTGCTGTCGATGTTTGTGCAAAAATGGAATCTGAGAGGTTATCCTATATCAGGTTTAACCAACAGAAACTTCGATCAAACAGCTACATCCATCTTAGGGATGGTCTCAGCAAGGACGTATCACCCGGAGGGTTGGGTCAGGTGCGCATCTTGCTGTCATCTTTCACTGGCGGTCCATGTTACATGCACGAAAGAACACAAGACGCAATGACATACGTCCGCTATTACGGGCGTCTTGACTTATTTATCACCTTCACCTGTAATCTTAGGTGGTGGGAGGTTGGAATAGAACTTTTTCAGGGTCAGAAGGCCAAAGACAGACATGATCTCATTGCGCGGGTCTTCCATTTGAAGATAAGCAAACTCATGAACTTCATCACTAAAGGCCAAATATTTGGCCTTTGTGCGATGCAGAATGGCAGAAAAGGGATCTTCCTCCTGCTCATGTCCTAATTTGGTTGTCCACGCGGATTGCACACAGCCAGCCCATTTCACAAAGAGAAACCTTAGGGCAGCATTTAGGTTTTTTACAAAAAATAGGAGGGATAATTACTCCAACGATGGCTTAAGGGGCGATTGAACATCTTTAAGGACGTAACTTCAACCAATCAGTGTTTTCTTATGCGCTTCTAATGCATTCCATGTGTAAGCAGAAAGGAGGCATGCAATGTTACGCCAATTAACTGGTAGAGGCTTATGAAAAGGGCAGAGATACATAGAACGCATTTGCTATGGCAGTTTCAGGCATTCTACGACATAAATGGCGTGGACAAACATTCAACGTCGATACCACCCATACGTCATGACAACTAATCAACATACAATCATTCTCCCCATTTTAATGACGGTCGTACTTAACGATTGTTTAAACAGACCAATCCACCAAAATGCTCAATTGTGAAATACACGTTTTGATTCACTCTCTGTGTCTACATCTGATAAACACAAAGATAACTCTACACACCATTGCAATGCACACTACAACTTTGCATTGTCGGATGGCGCCGGGCAGCAGTGATAAAGTGAGGTATACAACACGAGTCGCTACATGGACGGCTAAACACTTATTTGTCATAGACTTAGTGATGTCAGATTGCATTGTCAACTCTAACCATAACCTAAATAAAAACTCTATAAAACTTTGGAATGCCCAATTCATTTTTGCACTACCGATTTGAGGTCCAGACTGCTGTAATGTAGACTGACAACATAACTAGACCCTCTAAATATTTACTACTTTCTGACCCGTGCAACGCCGGGTATTATTGCTAGTATATATAT
>NC_068982.1:143562671-143564545 GCF_001194135.2 Octopus bimaculoides
ACATATATATATATATATATATATATTATATATCTATCAATTTTTTTTCTCCGTGTTTTTCTCCTTGTCTCCGTATTCTTTCTGTTGAAGAGCGTAGCTCGAAACGTCAAAGACTTTCCGTATTCCCGAGCGTCATACTAATATATACTTTTGTTATTTACACCACCTGTCCTCGTCTGTTGTTATTATTTGTATATTCTCCCATATATATATATATATATATATAGATATATACGACGGACTTCTTTCAGTTTCCGTCTACCAAATACACTCACAAGGTTTTGTGTGTTTGTGTCTGTGTTTGTCCCCACCACCATCGCTTGAAAACTGACGTTGGTGTGTTTCCCTCCCCGTAACCTAGCGGTTCAGCAAAGAGATTGATAGAATAAGTACTAAGCTTACAAAACAAAGTCCTGTGGTCGATTTGTTCGACTAAAACCGTTTAAGATGGTGCTCCAGCATGGCCGCAGAGAAAGGACTGAAACAAGTATGAGAATAAAAGTAAGAATACCTATCTATCCGTCTCTCTGTTTACCTGTCTATCAATCTTTGTATTTATCTCGCTGTAGGTCTATCTATCTCTTTATCTATGTCTGTATATCTCTTTATCATCCATCCGTCTATCTATCAATTTATCTATTTATCCATCTATCCATCTATCTATTTATCTATCTATCTATCAATCCATCTATCCATTTATTTATCTATCTATTTATTTATCTATCTATCTATCCTCCTCCCTATCTATCCATCTATCCATCTATCCACCTATCTATTTATCTATCTATCTATCTGTCTATCTATAGTCCTCCTCCCTATCTAGCTATCTATTTATCTATCTAACCATCTAGCTATCTATTTATCAATCCATCTGTCTGTCTATCTATCTATCTATTTATCTATCTATCCATCTATCTATCTAATTAGCTATCCATCTGTCCATCTATCTATCCATCTATCTGACTATCTATCTATGTATCTATCTATTTACTTATCTATCCTATCTATCTGTCTATCTGTTTATCTATCTATTCATCTTTCTATCTACCTTTCATCCAATCTAGGTCCTCCATTAAGCATCCACTTCTTCGTTTACCAAACCCTTGAGCATCCTCGTTCCTCATCTTTTCTTTTATCATTATTCATGTCCACTTAAACTTCTTCCTACCCTCTTTCCTCCATCCCTCTCTTCTCTCTCTCTTTCCCTTCTTTCTCTCACTCACTCTATCCTCTCCTCTCTCCTTCTGTCCATTTTTCCCTTCATACTTTTCCATTTTTCTCTTAACTTACGTCCTTCACTGTATTCTTATATACTTCAGTTATCCTGTTAACCTTTTTGTTTGTTGTTTTTACATTTTCTTTCTTTACTTTTTACTTCAAAAGATTGTTGTTCTTCCAATATATTTCTTTCTTCATTATTTCTCTTTCTTTTCCACCCATTGTTTTCAATTTGTCTCTGTCCTGGTCTAATTATTTACCTTTCCGTTTGGTTGCTATAAAAATTTGCACGACAAACTATTTTGAAATATTTTTATCTGTCTCCTAGTATGTGTGTGCGTGTTTGCGTGTATGTGAGTGTGTTTGCGTGAGTGTGTGTGCGTGGGTGTGTGTGTGTGTGCATATCGGTAGATGAAAAGATACACTTACATATACGTAGATGGACAGGTAGACATATATTAATCAGTTAGTTTAGCTTACATTCTGTGAATCACTTTATGTATATATACATACATACATACACACACACTCACACACACACACACACACATATATATATATATATATATATATATATATATATATATATTGCACAAATACATACGTATCTATATACATACGCAAAAAATATGTTCATATACATACGACACACACAC
>NC_068982.1:143565444-143567416 GCF_001194135.2 Octopus bimaculoides
ATATATATATACGACGGGCTTCTTTAAGTTTCCGTCTACCAAATCCACTCACAAGGCTTTGGTCGGCCTGATGCTATAGTAGAAGACACTTGCCCAAGGTGCCACGCAGTGGGACTGAACCCGGAACCATGTGGTTGGTAAGCAAGCTACTTACCAAACAGCTACTCCTAAGAGAGACAAGCCGACAGACAGAGTCAACTGATGAATCCAGAGATTCGAAATACAGGGTGGGTGAAAAGTAAGTAGGCATCAAAAATTGGTAATAAAATCTATATTCTTTTTACAAATTTATTGAAACAAATGATACATGTTCTTTATTACAGGGATGAAATGATACATGTTCATTATTCCAGGGATGGAATGAACAACCTTCTGAAGGAGGTCATCTGGGATATCATTGAGAACCTCCTGAATCTGTGTCTCCAAGTCCTCTAGTGTGCGAGGTTTTGTCTTGTACACCTCCCCTTCTGTGTAGCCTCATTCGTAAAAATCACATGAAATGAGATCCGGACTTCTTAAAGTTATGGATGTCTTGACTTCTGTGGTCACATTCTTCAGGTTTTAGCTCCTGCACGTAATGGGGTTTCCACGGACGAAAATTCAATTCTTTACGCAACACCGTATGTATTGTTTGTACTTTGTAGAGGTTTTCATGGGAATGTTCCACCAAAATTCCTTGTCTTGATACATATGCATATATTCACTAACAGAGGCATTGTCCATCTTCCAGAGCAGCGTTTTGTGTAGAACGAATATCTCAATGGAAAGTAATAATTAATAACATTTTTTTAATAATTGCTGATCACATGTATAATGTCTTCCACAAAGCTGTGATGTAATCGGCATTTTCGCATTCATCTTGGAAGTTTAAGGGTTTTACTGTCTCGTTTATATATATCTTTGCGCTCTCCCTCTTTTAGATTACAAAAACATAACCTTCAAGATGTGACGTAACACAACGGTTTCCAGTCCAACACAGGTTACACTTCCTGTTAATATTTTATCATATTGAAGGCGGTGAGCTAGCCCACCCGTTGCAAGCCGGGAAAAATGCTTAGCAACATTTCGTCCGTCTTCAGGTTCAGAGTTCATATTCCGACTAGGTCCACTTAACCTTTTATCTTTCAGGATCAATAAAATAAGTACCAGTTGAGCACTGGAGTCGATGTAATCCACTTATCTCCTCCTCCAAAATTGCTGGATTTGTGCCGGACTTTGAAGCCAATATTATCCATTGGTTTATGTGGGTGGTGGTGGTGGTGGTGGTGGTGGTGGTGGTTTCGGTGGTGGTGGTGACGATAATGAAGATGGTGAGGGAGCAGTGGTCATGCTAGTGAATATAATTTACTGAGTCTACTACTGAATTTCTCAAGTGGAATTTGTTCTTATCCCTGCTGGCAGACAATATCTCAAACCTTTTGTAGAACATATCGAATGCTAAATCTTTCTGCAAGGTATAACTTGAAGTGGATAAAGAGTTCTCAATAAAATCTTCAATACGAACAATGTTAATGTTAGCTACAGCTGCTTCAATAATTGAGAACCACAAATATAAAACCACCACCAAAAAAAACAAGTAATAGAAGCCTATCCAGGGAAAATGCAGTTTCAAATATCACTTCTTGCCTACTTAATGGAAACTGTTTCCTAAAGTGCTTTCTTATAAAACAAAGATAAAACTGCTGAGACTACTTAAAAGAATTAGATGTGATTAATAGAAAGAAGACCATGCATTTAAAGCCAGAGCAAGAATGAATTCTACTTCTTTATCTACTTCTGAATGAAAACTGAAGGAATGTGGAATTAACAATATTACAATTAGCTGGAGTACTATTGAAACAAGAAGTCAATATTAAAAATGGAACAAAGAGATGCAATCTGTGTTCCATGGAGAAGTATAGCATCATAGCTCAACTTTATCAGCTTTGAAACGGTCTATACAGACATATGTGTATATATTTATGACTATATA
>NC_068982.1:143567968-143568666 GCF_001194135.2 Octopus bimaculoides
TATATATATATACCCATATATACATATACACACACACTCACTCACTCACACACATATACACACACACACACACACACGTGTCGAAACCTATCTTTTTGCCTCAGTCAATCAGACAATCTTTTCCTCAATGAAGTGTCAGTTTTGTAGAACTGATTCTTCAGATTATCTCACCTTCTCAATAACAGTTCGAATTGTCACCATGCAATTGATCTACCTAGTCTGGCAGCGTATATGTATCTATCTGTCTGTCTGTCTGTCTATCTATCTGTCTCTCTCTTTCTGTCTCTCTGTCTGTCTCTTACACCACAACTTTCACTCTTCCTGTTTCTGTTGTACCTGTAATTCAAAGGAGTCAGCCTTGTGACACTCTACGTCACGCTGAATTTCCCCCCGAGAACTACGTTAAGGGTACACGTGTCTGTAGAGTGTTCATCTCACGAGCAAGCTGTTCCGTTGATCGGATCAACTGGAACCCTTGTCGTCGTAACCGGTGGAATGCCACGAGGATACTGTCATATAACCATTCCGCTTCGAAGAATCGAAAAAGAGAATATCTGCCTCTACATTTGTTCCAAATAATGAATGTAGGAATTTAAGTTAGAACGAGATGAAATCTTTAAAGGTCATCTTTATGGCTTTGGTTTAATTCCAACAAACAAACTAAACAAATAAAAAATAAAAAAAAAAGATTGAAATTT
>NC_068982.1:143569290-143570085 GCF_001194135.2 Octopus bimaculoides
TATATATATATATATATTAACACAAACTCACATAGCTATACGCACACACACATACATACATACATACATACATACATATATATATATATTCATACATATATGATAAATGTATAATAAATACGTAGAATACACACACACACTAACACGCCTATATACAGACATACAGACATACATACATATTCGTGTATGTGTGTGTATGTGTGTTTTTTTTCATTTTGTTTTAGAAAGAGAAAGTGGGAGAACGCGTGTGTTAGTTTGTACGTGAGTGTGTCATTTCCTTCTTTATAGATTTTCAGAAATAGAAGTTACTCCTAAAATGTTTGCTAAACCAACATATCAAAAGTAAACCAATATAATTTATAAAATACAATTTCAGCAGACATCATCGTATTGACGCTATCTGTGTATCATACTAAAGGTATAGACACCATTGAAAGATATGATGCTGTAGTTCTTTTGCCTGAGATAAAAAAAACATCTCTTTATAGACATGGTTCTATTAAAATCACACTATACATATCGAACCGAAGGGAACATCTTTGGATTAGTGACACGTGAGAAGGAACGAATTTTACTCTACCTGGGGCCTTGTCAATGTCGTGCACCCGTTTGTTACGTGTTTAGCGAAATTCATGTTTCAATGTATAGGAAACAGGGAATAATACATTAATACATTCACTGATGCAGTGGAAAGCTTGCTGAGTTGTAGTTAAAACAGTGTATACGCAACAGAAAACAAAAATCGGTTTATGCAATATATATACATATACATATATATATATATATATATATATA
>NC_068982.1:143571300-143571624 GCF_001194135.2 Octopus bimaculoides
AATAATAATAATAATAATAATAATAATAATAATAATAATAATAATAATAATAATAATAATAATAGCATCGAAAAATACCTTTGGAATGAGAACCCAGGTTCGAAATTTCCCCAAGACACCTGATGAAGGCTGGAGGGTATATCAGCCGAAACGTTGTGTTACCAACAAACAAGATGTAAATACTGTCATTCTTTGTAAGCCTAGTACTTATTCTATCGTTTTTCTTGTGCCGAACCGTTAAGTTACGGAGACGTAGACACGCCACCATCGGTTGGGAAGCGATGGTGGAGGAACAAACACACACAGACACACACACACACACAC
>NC_068982.1:143571724-143573546 GCF_001194135.2 Octopus bimaculoides
TGCTCTTGACAAGCATACACGACTGCAAACATTGCAGACCAAGCTTGCCCTATTCACTTCACCAGCAGTGCACTTTCAAGCAACTTGCTTAAGTTCTTCATGCTGGATACGTGCTCTCTCAAAAGTGTCGACCCCCCTCCTTAACCTGGTTCCTCCATCCGTGGCGATGACAGGCATTGTTCTCCCTGTCAGTCTCCTGCATATCACAGGCCTTTAATGAGAACTTGACACAATCCTTAAATCGCAGCCTTGGTTTCTGCTGGGGTCTCTTTCCATACACAAGTTCCCAATACCTTATTAAAATGAAGGATAGCATGATCCCTAAGTAGATGCTATATGGAGACATACATACACATACACACACATATACATACATACATACATACATACATACATACATACATACATACATACATACGTATCCCAGGCGGCTGATATACCAAACGAACCTACATCACGGTCGGGGCACAAAGAAGAGCAACTTCGCCCAACTCGCTACTTTCACCTGAAACAGTGTATAAAATAAAACCAAACATACCGAAAGGCGGTGCTCCAGTATGGCCTCAGCTTCTGGTTGAAACCAGTCTCTGAAGACAGCTGAAAGAAAAAGATTTTAAGCATGACATGGATCGATTACCGAAAGGCTTTTGACAGTATTCTCTACATATGGCTCCTGGGAACACTAGCCATGATCATGGTAGCACCATCAATAATAAAATATATAAAACATTCCATGAATAAACAGCAAACAGATATTGCTGCAGTCCCAGATGAAAGAGGGAGTCATAAAATCTAAAGCCATCTCCATTAGAATAGGAATATTCCAAGGAGACTCGCTCTCTCAGCTCCTTTTCTGCCTGACACTGACGCCTTTAACTGACACACGAAACAGAACTGCCACAGTAAAGCAATCCATTGTCCCTTGTATATGGATGATTTAAAACTGTATGCCACAAATGATAAACAACTGGAAACATTACTAGACAGTGCATAGATTTACCAAAGAAATAAATATGAAATTCGGTTTAGAATAATGTGCCAAAGCAACCTTGAAAAGAGGAAAAACTAGTTAAGAGTAATAATCTCACACTAGAAAAAAACAGAAGAAAATAAGAGAATTAAACCAAACCCAGACATACAAATAGTTCGAAATCAATGAACTGGATACTGTACAACACACTCATATGAAAGAGAAGATAAGGGAGGAATACTATAGACTAGTTAGATTAATACTTAAAACAGAGCTTGATGCGAAAAACAAGATAATAGGTATCAACACTCTAGTTATGCTAGTTATAAGTTACTGTTACAATATTCTTAATTGGACACTAAATGAACGAACCAAACTAGACGGGAAAACAAGAAAAATAATGATGGAATTTAGAATACTCTACCCAAAATCTGACATAGATAGGTCATGTATACAATGAATTGAAGGTGATAAAAGCCTTATACAAGTACAAACTACTATAAAATAACCACTGTAGGACCACTAAGTGTGACGAAAGGACTTGGGCCGAAATACAATTAATGTGAAATAAAATTGAAGCAAGTGAACACCAAATTTATAGTGCGTGTGTTTTCATTGGCTAAATTGGCAACACGACAGTCCCAAAATACAACAATATATGTTTCAACACACGAGTTCACATCAAGAATCTTGCAAAACGAATATGTAAGCGTATATATATATATAAGTGAAAGAAACTGAAAGAAGCCCGTCGTATATATGTATATATATATATATATATCTGTACACATATTATATATATATATATATATATATATGTGTGTGTGTGTGTGTGTGTGTGTGTGTGTGTGT
>NC_068982.1:143575160-143578035 GCF_001194135.2 Octopus bimaculoides
TCTCTCTCTCCTCTCTCTCTCTCTCTCATTCTCTCTCTCCGCCTCCCTCTCTTTCTCTCTTTCTTTCTCCCTATTGTTGCTTAACCTTCCTCAGACGATGGTTACAGAACAGTTAGCTGTCCTCGGACGGAGAACGATGTTGAGATGATATCTACGTATGTATATTCGTGTGTATATATATATATATATATATATATATAATAGTGTATGAAATATAGACGGAGAGAAACCACCGTGTGGTTCGCATACATGCTAAAGATGGCAGTCAAAAACCAAAACCATGAAAAAAAATTCTTACATTAAAGCACGTTGTTTGTACGCGAGCAAGACATTTGAGTGAATAAAAATTTCAGTTAACCTTGAACCCATGAATTTTACCATTAATGACCAAATAAATCAACTAATAAGTTAATTAATTGGTTAATTAGCCATCCGTAGCTCGTCAGTAAGGTCACTGTAAAATGTATGAATATGAGACTACAATACGTATCGAATACACAAAGTAAACACATGCGCATTCAGTTCCATCTTTATACATCAAGAATTCAAATTGAAAGCCTTCAAGCAACGTGCCAAGCCAGAATAGTATAGCAGTGAATAAATTCAAACGTATACTATCAGGTTGAAGAATTTGATTATTTAACTTTAAATACAAGAGTAAAAATTTCTTACATGCTAAAAATGGTAAACACTGTCCTCAGATTGACATTTGGGTGTCAATCTGAGGACAGCGCAATCTGAGGACATGTACCAAGGGAGTTAAAAATCAAGTCAACATCATGGTGTTTGGAATGATCATTAATGATGGTGATGTTACGCCGGCATTCACCTTTCCACGCGGCCTCAGACTCAACATGGAGGTCTACATCAAGTATCTGGAGGAGGTAGTGCTGCTTTGGGTCTAGAGAGTAGCTGCTGTGAAACATTATGTCTGGCAACAGGACTCTGCATTATGCCACACAAGCAGGAGAACCTAATCATGGCTGTCAGACAATTTCTGCGACCACATCACCCCTAGCATCTGGTCAATTAACTCCCCAGACTGCAACCCACCTTGATTATTATGTGTGGGGCGCAGTTGAGCGCGAGACCAACAAAACTCCTTGTAACACCAAAGATGAACAGAAGGCAAAGATTATGGTAGCATTCACCAACTTAAACAAGGAGACCGTCCAGAAGAGTTGCAGAATATTCCGATTTTATTGAATAAATTTACTCTTTAGTATTTCAAGATATTTTTATGTAATATTGGTAAATATATCTGTTAAAATGAGTTGTCAGTGTTATTTTGATTGTTGCGTTAATTAGGCGACAATATATTCACCGCATTCTGTATATTCCTTAGCAGTCATATCGTTACAGAAACAATCTTTAAGAATTACCGACAGTCTTCTTCAGGTTTAGGTAACTTTAACAGGGTTTTTGTGTTTATTATTTTTATTGTTACTTTTTTTTTTTAATTGCTCCAATTATTGTAATAAAAAAGTGTAAAGGTAATAAAATGAAAATATTTTAAAGTGCACAGCTATTTTTGGCCCACCCTCTATATGTATGCATATGTATATGTATATATACGTGTACAAACACACATACATGCATGTATGTATGCATGCGTGTATTTGACAAAAATTCAAAGAAGTGACAAATGAAATATTAATTCCGTCTGTTGATAGCTGTTTCGTAATTTATATCAAGTTACATCGGCAACGCTAAAGCGCCCTACGTGCATATACATGAACATAAAAATGCACATATATAGTTACGTTGTACGTACTAGGTTTGCTTTCTCGTAACAGGTTAGCTGTCAGCAAATGGAATAAATATTTCATATCTAATTCTCTGAATTTTGATTAATTATATATATGTATCTACACTACACCATTGTGATTCCTGGAATTTCGGAAGAACGGGCTACGTTGACTTTATACCTTAATCTCAACTGCTGTCTGTCTTTCTTGATAAACGGACATCCGACGGAGCGCTCTCTTTGATTCTAATATGCATATCTACATATCTTTATGTGTGTGTATGTGTGTGTGCGTGTGTGTGTGTGTGTGTGTGTGTGTGCTTGTGTGCGTGTGTGTGTTGGACAATGAGTACAAAAAGCAAACGATACCAAAAGGACAATTTCATCAAACGTTGTATTAGTTTAATGCCTCAAAAGAATGGAAGGTGTCTTGATGTTTCGGACGCAAATGGGTCATCAAAAACAAAAAATGAGAAAAGGTGGCGGGAAAATGAAAATAATAAGAAGCTGGTTAGAGAAATGGAGGAGAGGGTTAGGAGCTAGGTCAGAATTCGTTTCCAAGGAGGGGGTAAGGAAGAGAAGTGGTTGCGAGATGATGTGTGCATGTTATAAGATAGAAACTGTATATAGAAATCCGGCATGTATATACGGTGTGTCTATGTAATGTTGTGTATGTGTATTTAAACCTATGTGTATGATGTTTACGTTGTAATGTATTGTATTTAAGTAACTCCTAGACTATAATTATATGTGCTTCTGTATGTGTGTGTGTGTGTGTGTGTGTGTGTGGGTGTGTGTGTGTGTGCGCGCGTATATGTGTGCATGTATGTGCTGATGTATATAAATATATATGTGTGTATGTATATATAAATAACTACCTTTGTCCAATCAGCCGTCATGACTGACCACTACTTCAAAAGTTTTTTTATTCTCTCTCCCTGTTTATTTCCTCTTATTCTTTCCTGTTGAAGAGCATAGGCTCGAAACGTAAAAGACTTTCTCACCTTTCCGAGCGTTAAACTAATACATCTGTTTGTCGTTCATACACCTGTCTTCGTCTTTTGTTTTTCTATAAATTTCAACAACATATATATATATATAAATACTTACTTTTCACCCATTCTGTGT
>NC_068982.1:143578152-143579004 GCF_001194135.2 Octopus bimaculoides
TTTTACAAATTTATTGAAACAAATGATGCACGTTCTTCATTACATAAGAAAATGAAAGTAAATCTCCATATTTCAACGTAAACACCGGAAGCGTTAACCAGTTTCCTCAAACGGCCAGGGACGGAATGAACAACATTCTGAAGGAGGTCGTCTGGGATATCATTGAGAACCTCCTGAATCCGTGTCTCCAAGTCCTCTTGTGTGCGCAGTTTTGTCTTGTACATCTCCCCTTTAGTGTAAACCCATAGGTAAAAATCACATGGAGTGAGATCTGGACATCTTGGAGTTGTGGATTTCTGGACTTCTGTGGTAACAGTCTTCAGGTTTTAGCTCCTGCACGTAGTGGAGTTTCCACGGACGAAAATACAATTCTTTATGCAACGCCGTACGTATTGTGTGTCTTGTTAGTCCACTTTCACGAGATGCTTGATGTGTTGATTTTTGCGGGCTGCGATCAAACATTTCATGCACTGTTGCCCCGTACTCCGTTGATCGGGATATGGTTAAACGGCCACTTCTTGCATCGTTCACAGAGCCCGTGGTCATCAGCTTTGCATGACAACTTTTTTATTTTCTCCGAACGTAGTATTGCATGCTTACCTTTCCATGCACGCCACCATCTCTGAAACAAAACAATGGAATTCCACACTTCATGGCATGCTGCTATTTTAGCTCCCGCCTGAACAGTCAAGAGACAGGCCATCTAGAAAATAAGAAATAAGACAATAAGACAATAAGAAGACAATCCCCATTAGTGTTGTCTGTTTAATAAACGTTTTTGTCATGACTTCCGCGATACTAAAAATTCTATACGCAATTTCTAATGCCTAGTTACTTTCCATCAACCCTATA
>NC_068982.1:143580021-143580253 GCF_001194135.2 Octopus bimaculoides
TGTGTGTGTGTGTGTGTGTGTGTGTGTGTGTGTGTGTACATACAGGCCAGGCTTGTTTCAGTTTCCGTCTACCAAATCCATTCACAAGGCCTTGGTCTGCCCGAGGCTGTAGTAGGTGAAACGTAGTGGGACTGATCCCGGTACCATGTGGTTGGGAAGCAAGCTTCATGCCATTCAACATTTGTGTGTGTGTGTGTGTGTGTGTGTGTGTGTGTGTGTGTGTGTGTGTGTG
>NC_068982.1:143580263-143580693 GCF_001194135.2 Octopus bimaculoides
TTGTGTGTGTGTGTGTGTGTGTGTGTGTGTGTTGGTGTGTGCGAAGTGATATATTTGTCTGCGCGTGTATGATGCTTATGTGACATGAAGTGTGAATGAAATATGTGCGACCACAAGTCGTTATGCTATATTTTAATGTGTTTATACAGTACGTGGGTGTATACGTTCGTATATGTGTATGCAGACGTGTGTGTTTGTGTTTATGTGTATGTGCATACATGTGCGCGTGTGTGTGTGTGTGTGTGCCTGTCTATGGCCTCTCCAATCCAGAGTCGTGACAGTTTCACTCTACTGCATACGTGTGTGTGTGTGTGTGTGTGTGTGTATATGTGTGTGTGTGTGTGTATGCGTGCGTGAGTGTGAGTGTATGTGTGTATTGGTGTGTGTATGTATATGTGTGTGTATGTGTTATTTCTTTACTACCCACAAG
>NC_068982.1:143583426-143584800 GCF_001194135.2 Octopus bimaculoides
TGTGTGTGTGTGTGTGTGTGTGTGTGTGTGTGTGTGTGTGTACGCATATAACCGTGAGTACTCGATGTATTCATCATTCTTTCACCGACTGACAAACGCTAAGTAGATTCACAAACTTGTTTGAACACGCAGTCACATACACACGCGCACAGAAACACACAAATTCTTTTTTTATACACACACACACACACATATATATATATATATGTATTTATACATGTATGTGAGTGTGTATGTTCATATATATATATATATATATATATATATACATATGGGTGTATATGCTTGTAGAAAATCGGTTACTGGCATTGATCCGATATGCAATACATTATATATTATATAATACAAAAACATACACATACATTTTACATGCCACTTTCACATGCACACGTACATACACAGATCCAAGCACGCACACGCACACACACACACACACACCTGCGTGTGTGTATGTTATATGTATATAGACATATGTGTCTTCGTTGGTATATGAGGTAGACATAGGTATTATGTATATGTGTGTGTTTGTATGTTTGTATGCCAGTATATATATATGTATATGTAAGCATGCATTTGTGTGTGTGTGTGTGTGTGTGTGTGTGAATGTATACATTCAGATATAAGACACATGTGCATATTATACATATATACATATATACAGTAATCCCTCGACTATCGCGGGTGTTACGGTTCAACCCCCGCCCGACCCCACGCGATAGATAAAAATCCGTGAAGTAGAAACAGTACAGTACTGTATAATTTTTTTTATCAATTTTTATAATTTTTAGGAATGGCTGTGTGGTAAGTAGCTTGCTTACGAACCACATGGTTCTGGGTTCAGTCATACTGTGTGGCACCTTGGGCAAGCGTCTTCTACCATAGCCTCGGGCCGACCAAAGCCTTGTGAGTGGATTTGGTAGATGGAAACTGAAAGAAGCCCATCATGCATGTATGTATATATATATATATATGTGTGTGTGTGTGTGTGTTTGTGTGTATGTGTTTGTCCCCCAACATCGCTTGACAACCGATGCTGGTGTGCTTACGTCCTCGTAAACAATATGAGACTTCGAAAGGCAGTTGCTCTGCAAATCCCAAATTTTATTTTGGCTCGCGGTAGCATCTGTCTTTCGAAGTCTCATATTGTCGTTGAATGCTCGAAACGAGGAGTAGACAGACAGCCGACAACTGATAAAGGGTCGTTCTTTATGTTACTTGCCTTAACCCTGATTTCATATTTCATGTTGTTTACGTTTTGTGACGTCCTGTACCCACAGTTATGTATATACATATATGTAGGTATATATGCATATATATATATTTATATACATTATTTATATTATCATTTGATAGAACGCCACGCATCCATTTCCA
>NC_068982.1:143585410-143590850 GCF_001194135.2 Octopus bimaculoides
CACACACACACACACACACACACACACACACACACACACACATAAGGTAGGCAGGCAGGCAGGCAGGTTGGTAAGAAAGTAGGTAGGTAGGTAGGTAAGTAGGTACGCATGTACATATATATATGTATTGTCGAAAGAACATGAGTTACGTAATTATATAATTATATGATATAAGAACGCAGAGTGCTATGTTTCCGAAGTTAAACATTGTAAACTAATGAATGTAATTACATAACTCTTATTCTTTAGCGCTGGAATTGCGTTTCTGTTTGTATGAGAGACCTGATGGAAGGATATCTGGGAGTTAACAATTCCTCTTGTCACAGCTTATAAATACCGGATATTATAAATGCATAGAATTACAACAAGCGTTTAGTAATCTTTTTTAAGCAAAACACAACTATGAGATAGATAGATACATACATACATACATACATACATATATACATACATACATACATACATACATACATACATACATACATGCATACATACATAGAAAGATAGATAGACAGATGCAGCTTTTACACAAACCAATAAATGTTGTTTGTTTTTTACCGATTTCTATATCCCTTAGAATGTCGGTGATATTCGTCACTGAGATAACGAAATCAGATTGAAACCCCATGTCTAGCGATCGTCTGGATTTCTAAGCAAAGCACTGCATTTTTTAACACACAAGTCCTGTCGAGCAATTTCTATTTGAAAATATTACAGCTACTATCGTTCCACGTTTGTATATGAATGTCATAAATGTATAAACACACCGGTAGTATGGCATAAGGCTGTTTCACGAACATGCATCAATTTAACTCTTACCTGACCATCTTTTACACAAATTAGTAAATATTTTGCTTACTGATTTCTAGATCGGAGCAAGTACATTCTGCTTAGCTCAGGATATTCGTCACTGATGAGCCGGTATCAGGTCGAAACACCGGAGTTATGAACTGGAGGTGCGTGGCTTAGTAGTTACGATGTTGGATTCATGGTTGTGAGATTGCGGCTTCGATTTCTGGTAAATATGAGTAATCCTGCAACGAACCAGCGTACCCTCCAGGAGGAATGTATGCGCTACAGAAACCGGGAAAGCGGTCCTATGAGTGTATATGACTCGGGAATGTTCTTTACCCTGTTGCCTGTTTTCTGAACGAAGTCTTGTGTTTGTTTGTTTGTTTTTTGCATAGATTATCTGTGACAAAATACCACAGTTGGGGGCCGTTCAACTTTTGTCCATACATTATTAATGTTATACATACCGATAATAGTCCTTCTGATGTAATACACGAATATTCTCTACATCAGTAATGTGTGCTTAGATATTTTTTCCCAGAACAGTCACTTCAACAGATGGAATTGTGTATTGCTTTAGCACAAAAAACCATACATAAAGTTATGGATTGGTTTGGTACAAAAAAAAAAAAAAGATATCGTTGCGCATAGAAAAATATTACGACAATGATATTTTAGGATACACACAGATTATACGTAAAAATCCCTCCACAGAATTTTGATACAATCGACATTGTGATTACAACTTGCAGGATTAAAGGATTTACTATATCTTTTGTTCGCCAGATATTTTGTAAATATCGCCTGCTTGTGGATTGAAGCAAAAACCATCGAAGTGTGACGTGATGTAACAGTGAAAGCTTCCAACTGATGTTAGGATCTCGTGGCTTTTATTAACAATGGAACCTATGTCTTTTGAAGTCTGTTGAATGTTGGTAGCAGCATTCATACTGAAACAGCATTTTAAGATATGTGCGTGTGTACATATACATGTGTTGTATACATATGTACGTGTGTGTGCATATACATTTGTTATATATATATATGGACGTGTGTGCATGTGTATGTATATGTTCAGGGGTTGTATAAATATATGTATATATATATATACATATATATACAAACACATCGATATACATTTATATATACACACACATACACATTTATATACATATATATTTACGCGTGTATATTATATGTGTTGTATATATCCCTGAATGTGTGTATCTTTGCGTGTATGTATGTGTGTGTGTGGATGTATGTATGCATATATGTGTGTATGTGTGTATTATGTATGTACATATATATTCATATATATGCTTATATGCTTGTGAATGTATATATGAATGTATGTATGTATGTATGTATGCATGTATGTATCTATGTAGGTAGGTAGGTAGGTAGGTAGGTAGGTAGGTAGGTAGGTAGGTACCGATGTGTGTGAGTGTGTGAGAGAGGGAGAGAGAGAGAGAGAGAGAGAGAGAGAGAGAGAGAGAGAGAATGCTTCATCTCTTTAACTGTTTGACCATGTCTCTGCAGTGTCTGTGTGTCTGTATGTACTGCGTGTGTGCGCATGTGCATGTTGTTTGTCATGCGTGCTGTGTGTTGTGTGCAGATAGATAGGTGAACAGATAGCCCACTAGCTAACTGGATAGATAGATAGATAGATAGATAGATAGATAGATAGATAGATAGATAGATAGATAGGTTTGTGTAAGTACATACATACATACATACATACATACATATATATATATATATATATATATATATATTTCTGCTTGAGAAAATCTCAGGGGATTTTTCTCTTTATTTCTTTCAACTGCTTAAATCCATTATTTAAGCAAACATTACTGAAAATAACAAACTTTGTGGAGTGTTTATTTATTTATTCAGCCCGGATTAGTTTGTTTTGCAACACCATCTCTTCATTTACTCTCTCGCTTATTACCAATTCCACTAAATACGATAAAAATCAATTAATATGCAAAATTTGAATCTTTTCTATCACTCGTGATACAGAAAGTGTACCATGTTTAATTTAGCAAAATAATTTTTAAAAAAACCATTAGTCTTCAGTGTTGGCCATTCTCAATGTTATAGAAACAAAAACTGAAGTGATAAGCATGCTGAGATTTAGTAAAACCTTATGGCAACGTAAGTTAGAAATAAAACGGAATAAAATATGGCGTTGCCAAGAGATAACAAAGATGCAGAAATGTTTAAAATTCCGTTTGAAACATTCCGATATTTCGGGTAAAAAATCCCTTCTTCAAGTATCATGAGAAGATCAAAATTTTTATTTTCGTATACAACATATGAACAAGTACAACTTTTAGAACATTGTCATTTTATAAGATTTTGCTGGAAAATTTTAAAATTAACATAATCATTTAGAAAATTAGCGGAGAACTTTCATCTAATTCTTTCAAGTCTTTCTGTTAAAATTGTATTGAAACCATTTGTGGGGAAATTTTTCTGTTTTTTATCACAGCAACTGGTCGCATACCACAAGGTTTAACGGATCCTACTGAAACAAGCCAATACGCTCGCAGCATTACCACGAGCGATAGCGAGGCTAAGGCATGTGACGTGTTCTCCGAGTCAGCTCATAGCCAGCTCGATCTATCTCCTGATAGAAAATTATTCTTTCGCATCATTTTAAAGCTTAGCAATTTTCATGTTAAAGAAAGAGGAGTGTCGTGTGCTGGTCAAGTGGCCGGCCAAATACTGTCTAATTAACTAAAAACTAATGCCTGGAAACTAGCATGATGTATAATAGTTCCCAGTCGAAAATTTCAGATACCCATTGAGTTAACCCAGATTTCAGTCAAATAAGTTATAATAAAAGCGAAGGCGTGGCTGTGTGGTAAGAAGCTTACTTCCCAACCACATGGTTCCGGGTTCATTCCTACTGCGTGGCTCCTTAAGAAAATATGTTCTACTATAGCCTACAACCGAACAAAGTCTGGTGAGTGGATCTGGTAAACGGAAACTGAAATTAAACCCGTCGTATATATGTATGTATATAACTACATGCGTGTATATAAGTGTGTGTGCATATGCGTGTATATGTGTGTAGATGTGTGTGTATCTTGTGTGTGTCTCTCTCACCACCGCTTGACAACCGGTATTGGTGAGTTTACATCCCAGTAACAAAGCGGTTCGACAAA
The DNA here is from genome assembly GCF_001194135.2 of Octopus bimaculoides. Classification (NCBI taxonomy): domain Eukaryota; kingdom Metazoa; phylum Mollusca; class Cephalopoda; order Octopoda; family Octopodidae; genus Octopus; species Octopus bimaculoides. The sequence goes on from NC_068982.1 coordinate 143,589,376, forward strand.
AGTGATCGATAGAATAGGTACCAGGCTGTAAAAATATAAGTACTGGGTTGATACGTTCGACTAAAATTCTTCAAGGCGGTGCCCCAGCATGGCCGCAGAATAATGTCTGAAACAAATAAAAGATAAAGCATAAAGATATACGATCCCTTTTGCTAACTCCTATTTCTTTTAGAATCCCTAGGGTTTTAAGCGTACCAGATCATACTTCTACATCGAAATTGATCTCACTTTCACGTTAATCAAAGTAGTAGCATCCCTTTGTGAAGGCTCAGTGGTTAAGGCATCGGACTCGCAGTCATAGGATCGCATTTTCGATTCCCAGATCGGGCGTTATGAGTGTTTATTGAGCAAAAACACCTAAAGCTCCACGAGGCTCCGGCAGAGGGTGGTGGCGAACCCAACTGTACTCTTTCACCACAACTTTCTCTCAGTCTTTATTCCTATTTCTGTTGTACTTGCATCTCAAAGGGGCCAGCCTTGTCACACTCTATGTCACGTTGAATCTCCCCGAGAACTACGTTAAGGGTACACATGTCTGTGGAGTGCTCAGCCACTTGCACGTTAATTCCACGAGCAGGCTGTTCCGTTGATCGGATCAGCTGGAACCCTTGTCGTCGCAACCGACGGAATGCCACGCATCATCCCTTTAATAAAGTTACATTATAGTCTTTTACTATTTTAGTTGTGTCAGTCATTGAACTTCAGCCAAGCTGGAGCAATCGCTTATTGAAGCTGCTCCATCAACAACTGATAAGGAAACGAACTGTCGACCCTTCAGTTATTAGTCTGGAACCCTCATCGTATATACGACGAGACTATAATGTATATGTAGCGTGTGGAAGCACGTGGCTTAACGATTAGGGCGTTGGACTCATCATCGTAAGACTGTGGTTTCGATTCCTGCGATACACGACACTTTTTATTTCGCGTTCCTCCAGTCCACTCAGCTGACAAAAGTGAGTAATCCTGCGAGAGACTAGCATCCCATCCAGGTGGGGATTACATACAAGACTGAAACAAGGAAACCGGAACCGGCCCATATCAACCCGGTATGGCTCGAGAAGGAAACAATTATCATTAATTCTAATCCTTCACTTCTCTCAGTCATTAGACTGTGGCCATGCTGGAGCACCACCTTGAATAATTTTAGTCGAATGAATCGATCCTCGTAGTATCTGTTTTCAAGCCAGGTACTTATTCTATCGGTGTGCTTTACCGAACTTCTATATTACGGGGACGTAAACGCACTAACACTGGTTATTAAGGGTGGTGGGGCACAAACACACACGCATATATATATATACATATATATATATATAAATATATATATATACAAATATATATACATATATAAACATATATATATATATATATATATAAACATATATATATATAAACATATATATATATATACAAATATATATATATATACATATATATATATATATATATATATATATATATATATATATATA
>NC_068982.1:143591654-143596938 GCF_001194135.2 Octopus bimaculoides
GTGCGTATTTGTGAATTTGTGTGTGTGTGTGTGTACGTGTGTGCGCACTTGTGTGTGTGTGCGTGCGTGCGTGTTTGTGTGTGTGTGAGCGTATTTGTGTTTGTGTGTGTATATGTGTGTGTGCGTGCGTGCGTATTCGTGTGTATGCGTGTGTGCGTGCGTATTTGTATGTGATTGTGTGCGTGTGTGTGTGTGTGTGTGCGTATTTGTGTGTGCATGTGTGTGTGCGCGCGTGCGTGCGTGTGTACGCGCGCGCGTACGTGTGTGTGTCTGTGTGTGTATGTGTGTGTGTGTGTGTGTGCTTCTTTGTGTCTGTGTCTGCTGAGCGGCTTGCATCTTAAGAAGGAAACTATTATATAAATTTCAAGCGAACTGTAAGCTTGAATAATACATTAGGCTTTTGCTGCTGCCACTACTACTACAACTTTTACAACTACCACCACCACTACTACGACTACTATAACTGAATAATACATTGTAAGCTGTTTAGAGAATCTCGTGCAATTTGAATAAGAGACATCTATGGAAGCAGTAGAAAGCCTGTCTTGCTATCTTGCTATGTTCACATTTCTGCGGCTTCTGTTTGAGATTAAAAATACTTCCTTTTACCGTTACTGGTCAACATATTTCAGCAGCCTCTTTATGTACAAGCTTTTGCATTGAGACCTTGAACAAGTTATTTTCCTCTAAACATTTCGAGCTTTCATTAGCTAATGTCGTTGGTCTGTATTCTATTCATGGTTGATTCACGTAATTATTTGTCATGTAGGCTTCTTAAGAATGGATATTATTATGGCAAATATTCAATACTGTAATGCAAACTGTTATTTATTCACTATGAGAAATATTTCAAGATTACAATCAAAATAGACACCAGAATATTGAAATAGCAAAATCTATAGAGAAAGAGTTCTGCAAACTACGCTTACTTTATTTAAGACACTTTCGTTAATATTTCGGGAAGTTATAGAGAAGATACACTGTGCTGATGATTTTCCAGCAAGAAATGAAACGTATCTGGAGTTATTCCCCGTATTTCTCGGTGAAAATATAAATTGCTCACAAACTATTATTTCCAACTACATGGTTCCGAGTTCAGTCCCACTGCGTGGTACCTTGTGCAAGTGTCTTCTACTATAGCCTCTGGCCGACTAAAGCCTTGTGTGTGGATTTGGTAGGCGGAAACTGAAAGAAGCCCATCGTATATATATATATATATATATATATATATATATGTATGTATGTATGTATGTATGTATGTATGTATGTATGTATGTATGTGTGTGTGTATGTGTGTGTGTATGTGTTTGTGTGTCTGTGTTTGTTCTCAAACATCGCTTGACAACCGATGCTGGTGTGTTTACGTCCCTGTAAATTACCGGATCGTCAAAAGAGACCGATAGAATAAGTACTAGGCTTGCAAAGAATAAGTCCTAGGGTCACTTTGTTCGACTAAAAGCGGTGCTTCAGGATGGCCGCAGTCAAATGACTGAAACAAGTAAAAGAGTAAAAGAAGTAGTAGTAGTAGTAGTAGTAGTAGTAGTAGTAGTAGTAGTAGTAGTTGTAGTAGTTGTAGTAGTAGTAGTAGTATTGGCGGTGAGCTGGCAGAATCGTTAGCGCGCTGGGTGGAATACTTAGCGGTATTTTGCACACTCGCTACCTTCTGAGTTCCAATTCCGCCGAGGTCGACTTTACCTTTCATCCTTTCGGGATCGATAAAATAAGTACCAGTGAAACACTGGGGCTGATGTAATCGACTCATCCCCTCCCCCAAAATTGCTGCTCTTGTGGCAAAATTTGAAACCATTGTTATTATTATTGTTATTGTTGTTATTGTTGTTTTACTTCTCTGTATTGTTCAGGGTTAAACACCTTCGCTTGTCCCATCCTCACTAAATGCATAAAAGAAAGTAACCCATCTTACTATTGCGTTCCATCACATCAGATCTATATACCCCTAGTTTGAATTGAAGGAATCCACTGTGATCCAGGTTCGAAATTTCCCCGAGACACCCGATGAAGGCTGGAGGGTATATCAGCCAAAACGTTGTGTTAATAACAAACAAGATGAGGACAAATATCCGTCGAATGTAAATAATGTACATAATTCCTCATCTCTTAAATATAGAACTGTATGCCAAGTCTTGTTAAAGTTATTACAAGAACTGTATTATATATATTAAATCTCTGAGCGAGAAGTAAACGGTAGCAGCACGGAATCGTGAAGTGTATTTGCGAACTAAATGTGGCGGTCCCATAGAGGAAGATGCTACTGTTGGTTTTAGCCCCAGGAGGACACCTCCTCCAGCTGGCTAACAATACACTGTCTGTGTCTGATTAGTATTTGCGAGGGGAGGTCATCGCTCCCATCTCTAGCCTTACGTGATACACACAGACCCGGGTTTCTGGGAAGTTACCCGTCATTAATATGTGATAATCACCAACTCAGGCTAGAGATGGGAACGATGATTTCCCTTCGCAAATACTAATCAGACACAGAGAGCGTGTCATTAGCCATCTAGAGGAGGTGTCCTCCTGGAACTAAAAACAACAGTAGCATCGTCCTCTATGGGACCGCCACATTTAGTTGGCAAATATACTTCACGGTGTATTATATATGTTATTACAAAATGAGACGAGGACTTGCGTGAATTATTAGATGATAAGACATGTCTTGCATCAATTATTACAAAATAAGAGAAATCTAGTGAAAGTTATTACATGTCTTTGAAAAGTTATGACAGGACCTGTCTTACATACGTTTTTACAAGATATGACAAGTCTTGTGTGAGTTACTGCAAGGCAAATTTTGAATATATTTCAAGACAAGTCTTGTGAAAAGCAATATTAGACAAGTTTTGTATAAGATATAAGACGAATAGACGAGTTTTGTATATGGTATCAAAATAAATCTTGTGGATCTTTTTGCAAGATAAGACAAGTTTTATGAAAGTTATTGCAGGATAAGACAAATCTTGTATCAATTATTACACGATAAGACAGTCTTCTGTACGTTATTATTAGGTGAGTCTTGTGAAAATTATTGTAAGATGAGACAAGTTTTGTATAAATTATTACAAGATGAGACATGCTTTGTGTAAATTATTACAATGTAAGATAAGTCAGATATATAAGTTATTACAAGTTTTGAGAAAGTCATTACAAAGGAAAGGAAATAGAACTGTATTCATAAACCGTTCTTCAGTTTACAGAGGTGGGTGGAAAAAATCGGTAAAATTGTGTTGGCTTCAACTAAACGAAAATTCAAATTTTCTCTTGCTAGAAAATTTATGACACAGATGACTTCGGTAAAGTTATAAAATAAAACAATATTCAACAATGCAAATCACAAAGTATTCAGCAAGTTAGTCACTGATCTGTTGTGAGCAATTTATCAAACTGCCACAATATTACGTAGGAATCTAGACATATATATAACTGTCAATAATAAACTTGGAGAATAATACAATGGAATGACAGCTTAGCGGCTAGTGATAGTTGGGTAGTAACAGAAGTAGTCAATGTTAGCCAGTCAGTTTGACACAAGATCGGAAACATAGAAATACAGATGTTATTATCGTTGTTTAACCTCAAGTCTTGACTGTCTGGTTTTTTTGGTTGCTCTTTCATATCAAAAATTATATTGCGCAATATGCCGTTCATGTTTTATGCGGATAAGGCTTGATTTGAGGGAGATCTCGCCTCCTGTTTCGAAAAGGTTGACCGATTACGTAGAAGCTCCGTGTTTACTTCGGGAGATAAATATACTTTTTGGCAGCTTTTCTTCTTTTTTTTGTCTGAGATGAAAAAAAAAATCTAACTGTGACCACCACCACTCCCAGCACCATTCGACAACTCGTGCTGGTCCATTTCTAACCATTCGTACTCCGTCGGTTACGACGACGAGGGTTCCAGTTGATCCGATCAAAGGAACAGCCTGTTCATGAAATTAACATGTAAGTGCCTGAGTACTCCACAGACATGCGTACTCTTAATGTACTTCTCAAGGAAATTCAGCATGGCACACAGAATGTGACTAGGCTGACCCTTTGAATTACAGGTACTACGCATTTTTGCCAGCTGCATGGACTGGAGCAGCGTGAAATGAAGTCTTGCTCAAAAACATAAGGCACCGCCAAGTATCGAAATCACGACCTTACGATCGTGAACTGAATACTCTGACCACTAAGCCATGCGCCTTCACATGCATACATATGTATGTATGTATGTATGTATGTATGTATGTACAAACAATATATGAGTATATGCATATATATGTACATGTATGTATATACGTTCATCTACATGTACATATAGATACATAACTGGGTACATGACGTGGCAAAAGAACAAGGACAAAATGGTAAACAAGGTGCAACAAATAAGCAGGCCACATAGAAACATCCTCTTCATCAGCTGCCACAATTAAAACTCCGGCGTTTCGAAGAATTAAGGCAGTACGCATCGTTAAAATGGTTCTTCCCACGAACACAAATTAAATTGTTTTCGTGGAGGGTAGTGGTGGTATGTATGCATGCATGTATGTATGTATGTATGTATGTATGTATGTATGTATGTATGTATGCATGAATGTATGTCTGTATGTATGTATGTATGTATAAACGATAGGCTTCTTTCAGTTTCCGCCTACCAAATCCACTCACAAGGTTTTGGTTGGTCCGAGATTATAGCAGAAGACACTTGCCAAAAGTTCCACGCAGTGGAACTGAACCCAGAACCTTGTGGTCAGAAAGCAAACTTCTTTCTGCACATCTACTTCTACACTCCACAAGTGGAAGCGTAATGGCTCAGTGGTTAGAGCAGCGAACTCGCGGTCGTGGGATCGCGGTTTCGATTCACAGACCGTGCGTTGTGAGTTTTTATTGAGCGAAAACACCTAAAGTTCCACGAGTATCTGGCAGCGGGGTGGTGAACCCTGCTGTACTCTTTCACCACAACTTTTTCTCACTCTTTCTTCCTCTTTCTGTTGTGCCTGAATTTCAAAAGGGCCACTCTGTCACGCTGAATCTCCCCGAGAACTACGTTAAAGATACACGTGTCTGTGGAGTGCTCAGCCACTTGCACGTTGCAGGCTGTTCCGTTGATCGGATCAACTGGAACGATCGTCGTCGTAACCGACGGAGTGCCACACTACGCATCTATAGTAAATTTCTGAGTAGAAATTCTTGACGCAGTCAACAATAAGCAAGGGAGAATGATTTCATGAAGATAGCCATACAATGAAAATAACACCCCAGTGCTTTGGGAATCTCTACACAATAAT
>NC_068982.1:143597393-143598102 GCF_001194135.2 Octopus bimaculoides
TGTGTGTGTGTGTGTGTGTTTGTGTGTGAACTTCCACAACAAAAATCAACACGGACAGTAATTTTGTTTCCATCTGTTTTTTTGGGGGTTTTTTTTTTATTGAACATTGTTTTACTTACATTTATCTTAGGCATCTTTCTCGAGCCCTATGGACTCATAAGTGCCGGTTTCCTGGTTTTCTGGTTTCCCTGTTCTCCGGGTTTCCGGTTTCCGTGGTGTGTATATGTATTTGCCCCCTGGACGGGACACCGGTCCGTCGCAGGATTACCCTTTTTTTGCTAGCTGAGTGGACTGGAGCCATGTGAAATGAGGTGTTTTACTCAAGAACACAACACATCGCCCGGTCCAGGAATCGAAACGACAATTTTATGATTATGCGTCCAACACCCCTTAACCACTAGGCCACGCTCCCCACCCCCTACGCATTATTTTATGGTTATTCTCCTGTTCTTTTACTTGTTTCAGTCATTTGACTGCGGCCATGCTGGAGCACCGCCTTTAGTCGAACAAATCGACCCCAGGACTTATTATTTGTAAGCTTAGTATTTATTCTATCGGTCGGTTTTGTCGAACCGCAATTGTTACGGGGATGTAGACATGTCAACATCGGTTGCCAAGCGATGGTGGGGAACAAACACAGACACACAAACACACACACATACATATATACATATATATATATATATATATATATATATATATATATATA
>NC_068982.1:143598130-143600069 GCF_001194135.2 Octopus bimaculoides
TGTGTGTGTGTGTGTGTGTGTGTGTGTGTGTGTGTGTGTGTGTGTGTGTGTGTGTGTGTGTACGACGGGCTTCTTTCAGTTTCCGTCTACCAAATCTACTCACAAGGCTTTGATCAAACCGAGGCTATAGTAGAAGGCACTTGCCCAAGGTGCCAAGCAATGGGACTGAACCCGGAACCACACAGCCACTCCTGAGTATTAAAAGAACAATTCGTTTTATTATTTTGTATAACGACCAAGCAATATGATAAAATTTGAATCATATTTATGGCGTGCATGTCATATTTTCTGATATTACCAAGGGTGGCAAAAGTACACTTCCAAAGTTACCCGTTGTCATGTGATGGGTCAAAGTTACCCGTCGTCGAATGACGGGTAACAAACACCCTTATTTCTTCTGGACTCTCTGTTGTCGCTTCGACGAATGAGGTTTCAGAAAGATACAGCTGCACAGAGTTCTTAGTTCAGTGTTTTGCTGTGTCACTGGACTCATACAGAAGGTGTGATGGTGTTGGTACTGGTGACTTGGTTTACTAAACAGCATGCGCAGTGAGTATGATTACAGTGGGCATGGCTGGTGCAGAGACAGTCCCACTTGCTTGTCATTCAGACTTGTATTTGTCTTAAGCAACAAGCGCCACGTATCCAGTAGTTATCAAGCTGCAGGTTTTCTATGGACTTACTCTTTCTTGAGGTGGTGAGCTGGCAAAATCGTTGGCACGCCGGGCGAAATGTTTAGCGGGCGAAATGTTTAGCGGGCGAAATGCTTCGATGAACAGTTAAAGAGCTGAAAGGCCTCATCCATTCTGAATCCATTGAGGTGTATCCCGGAGGCAATTCCGTGACACGATAATTAACTCACAACCGGGATCCTGACAGGTACTTCTACAATGCATCAGAGTAGACCTGGGAAGAAAAGTGGCAAAAAAGTGGTTCCACACTGCACAAAACTTTAGAACTCCCCAACCAGGGCTCCACAATTGGATGCAGTTTAAGGTGATACCCTGCATAAACAAACGCTCAGGCGAAGGCAAAATGACTGTCCATTTTTGGATGGTTATTCTCAACGACCCAAAACAAGTTTATTGAGGCAAAAACATATTCACAACACTTTTAAGTCCGGTGTAATGTATATTTTTCAATTACGTACGTGTCTAATCGAATCTGATTTTTTAAAAATGAGTTTAAAATTAATTATATATGAATTAATTAAGTGTACATTGTGTTTCGATCCAAACCATAAAATAAATGTTGTATATAATGTTATTTGATATATTTTAAATATTGATTAAGGGCGAGAGAAAAACATACGATATTTTCGTATTTGAAAAACTAGACGCGCTGGGAAAGAAAGAAAGAAAGAAAGAAAGACAGGCAGATTTGTTGTTATCGACGTCCAAACTGTATTCGGAAAAGACTTAATTCCATCTCCAATGAAAAGTTAAAAGTTTATTTTATTAAGCAATGTTATAGACCTGTTTGGTTATGGTTTACGACCCTGGGGCAACAACGACAATAACAACAACAGCCATAACAACCAGCTGCATACATTCAGATGCAATAAGCTCTATTAAACAATTTAGCAATTTACTTTTCTTCCATTTCTCTGTCTACGTTTACTTATTTATCAATGATGGCCTTCTTTTCAAACGATTTACTTCTTACAACAAATACTTTTTCATTTCCTTTCCCTCTGCTTTTACCCTCTCTGTCTCCCTCTCTTTAGCTCTCTCTTTCTCTCTCTCTCACTCTCTCTCACTTTCTTTCTGTTTGGCTTTCTTTCTTTCTTTTCTTTCTTCCTTCTTACTTTCTTTTTCTTTCTATTTCTCTGTCGCTCTTGCTTTTATTCTCTAATTTTCAATCACCACTAATGTGATTCTCTCTCTCTCTCTCTCTCTCTCTCTCACACACACACACACACACACACACACACACACAC
>NC_068982.1:143600943-143603103 GCF_001194135.2 Octopus bimaculoides
TATATATATATATGTGCGTATGTATGTATACAAATGTGTATATATATATATATGTGTGTGTGTGTGTGTGTATGTGTGTATCTATAGAAATGTGTACATACATATCCATATATGTGTGTGCATATATATATGTGTGTATGTGTGTGTATGCATGTATGTATGCATGCATGTATATGTATGTATGTGTGTGTGTGTGTGTGTGTGTGTGTGTGTGTGTGTGTGTGTGTGTGTGTGTGTGTGTGTGTGTGTGTGTGTGTGTGTGTGTGTGTGTGTGTGTGTGTGTGTGTACATGCTAATCAATAGAAATCAAAACAAATATAGACTTTAATTTAACGCGAAGAATATGCTCAGCCGCTTCGAATGTTGAAACTCGAAATAAAAGACTCCAAGAACTAAAACAACTACCACTTAATAGATAATATCCACGAAAGTTAATTGGCAACGGATCAGGGTGTGCAAAAGCATTAGACATTCAAGAATTACCAAAAACGTAAAGCAATTCCAATACAGCAAATATTCTGTCTTACCTCACAACACACTACACAAGAAATACAAAAACAAACAACATTATTCATCAGAGCATTTCCATTATTGAAGCAAAAACCAAAAACAAGCACTCGAAATACACAAGATAATTCTAAAAGCATCACAGACAAACGGCCAAATTACCCAGTAAAAATACGGCAATAGTCAAAGAGTGTCATCGTCCGGCCTGCTGAACTCTCATCAAACTTATACAAGACACGCCTTTATGAATTGGAATACAGGCGCAGGTGTGGCTGTGTGGTAAGAAGGCAGCGAGCTGGCAGAAACGCCGGGCGAAATGCTTAGCGGTATTTCGTCTGTCTTTATGTTCTGAGTTCAAATTCCGCCAAGGTCGACTTTGCCTTTCATCCTTTCGGGGTCGATAAATTAAGTACCAGTTACGCACTGGGATCGATGTAATCGACTTAATCCCTTTGTCTGTCCTTGTTTGTCCCCTCTATGTTTAGCCCCTTGTGTGCAATAAAGAAATAAGAAGTTTGCTTCCCAGCCACATGGCTCCAGGTTCGGTAACGCCTTGGGTAACTCCTGCGTAACTGTAGCTCCAGGCCGACCAAAGCACTATGAGTGGATTTGGTTGAGGGAAACTGAAAGAAGCCCGTCATATGTGTGCTTCTGTGTTTGTGTGTCTGTTTATCCCTCACCGCAACTTAACAATCAGTGTTGGTTTGTTTACGTCCCCGTAAATTAGCAGTTCAGCAAAAAAGACCGAAAGAATAAGTGCCAGGTTTTTAAAGTACTGGGGTCGATCCAGTCAACTAAAACTTCTTCAGTGCAGTGCCCCAGCATGGCTGCAGCCTAATGAATGAGACAATTAAAATATATGAGACAGATTAACACTGTAAAACGGTGCCACTGCGATGATTTGTCAAAAACTTGAATTTATGCCATTAAATGTAATAGTTTTAACGAAGAATATATTGCACGAAAGAAACTTAGCTTGGGAAACAGAATTAATATTATTAAGCAATAAATGCGAAATCTTAATACCAGACAGATTCCACTAAGGGAACATTTACACGTACGCAACAAACTAGTCGCCATATGTTCTAGTTTCCCTATATTAGCTTTCTTTCGTCAAGACCACTGGTCAAATAAGTACAAATAAAGAATAAATGCTTATCAACATATGCAAGCCACGACTGAATAAGTTGTAGCTACATAACGAACAGGGCCAGGTAACATTACACTATTTTATTTCACATTCTCACAGATAAACACATACATAAACACACACACAAACAAATCAGCTATTTCTCTATTTTTAGTTATTCTGAAAAACTTCTTTATACTATCACATGATATTGGCTTAAAACAGGTTTGGCTTTTGATACAAATATTGCCCATGTTGTCACGAGATATAATACGTGGACATAACGTGCGTTTTTTATCTACATTCAACTTAAATTTTGGCTCAACTATCATTCGTAAAGTCACTTTCTGGCCTCGTGATAAGCTTCATCCAATCAATTGTGGCTCAAATGATGGCAATTTGGACCATACTCTCTCGCTAACAAGAAGCAAATTTTAGAATTCCAATCAGATTCGAGACAAATATGGCACAGCACCGGGGCTCTCTGTTTTACAAGATCTATGAAAATTGTGGAATTGTGAAAT
>NC_068982.1:143603508-143604656 GCF_001194135.2 Octopus bimaculoides
AAAAATTTAAAAGATGCTTGGTTTATTTTATTTGTATTACAATTGGAAAAGTAATGCAAGCTAAAAGATTAAAATATATAATACCTATAAAAATAAGTATAAAAGGAACCGCATCAACAAAATAGCCCAAAAATATCCAAAAAGATATTCTACATATGTTTCAATATAACAATATTTTAGAATCATCAATAACTGTAACTTTTAAAGATGTAATAAGCGGTATATTGTTAGATCTCTTCAGGAAAAATAAGTATATTTTAGTTTTGAGTTACGAAATGTATTATTTGAGGACTATGTTTAAGAATTTTCAAATGTAAACAAACTACTTTGAAAGACGCAGATCTCATGTGCATATGCACGTGTACCTACATATATCGATATCGATTTTTTAAAATATCGACCAATGCACCGATATATACGTAGAGGCCTCCTCTAGTGTTTACTGTGCACTTATACACCACATTTCTGGTTATGCATTGATTGTCCAAGGGACATTTGGATCTGTCTCTGCATGAGCATAAACTGTACCGGTGCTCTACTCAACATTTACACACACTAATCGAATTTTACGTATTTGTCCAAATTATTTATTTAATATTATTATTATTATTATTATTATTATTATTATTATTATTATTATTATTATTATTATTATTATCATTATTCCCATAGTGGAATATGAATCAGACGTCAATACAGTTTCGGCCTACGTGGTCTGATCAATAAGTATCCGGACTGCTACCATAGTAACGAAGCTAAAGCACGCAGAGTAAAACCACTTGACACAGGTTGAGCTTGAACTCTGCTGTCCTTACGTATTAACTTTTAACGCTCTAGATCACTTCCGCTATTTATAGAAGTGCTTGGAAGGAAGGTGTGTAGCGTGTGATCGAAGTATTGAGCATCACAGAGAAAGCTGAGTAGAGAATCTGCATCAAATTTTGACAAAAGCTTAGAGATATCTGCTCAGAGGCCTACGCAAAGTTTTCAAAAAGTTTTCATCATTCTCGAGACAATCAAGATCTTGTACAACTAAAACCCGAGTGTCTTCTTGGTCAGCTCATAGATAGATAGATAGACAGACAGATAGATAGATACAGAGAGAGAGAGAGAGATGGACAGATAGATAGATAGATAGATAGATAGAT
>NC_068982.1:143604756-143607570 GCF_001194135.2 Octopus bimaculoides
ACATATTTTGTTAACAATCAAAAGGAAATCAATATTTATGGCACCCCCCCACCACCACCACCACCACCACAAAAAAAGCACTGTTTTCAGTGGCACTGGTTATGCTAATTTTCTTTATTGCATTTGACTAAATCAAAAAGTTAAGTAGTTAGGTTGTGCTCTTGATAGCCCAAATCATTTACTGTGAATAGTGACAACAATCTAGCAATCAAATTGCAGTTTTGTGTTCAATTTCTTGAACAGTTGTTATTGTTTTATCTAGAGGGAGATTTCATCTGTCATGTGTTTGACACTTCAAAGACAGGGTTTGTGATCTAGAAAGAAATAATTTTTCTTAATATTCCTTTATTTAACAGAGCCTATTGTAATCTAGTACAGTTCATCAGGAAGTGCATTGCTAAGTAGACAGTTACATTCCAAATATTTATTATATATGAAGTTTAGATATGTTGTTAATTATGTGGGTATTATTACATTTAATAGACAAATCCTATTTCATTTTTCAGTAGATAAATATAAACTAGCACTCATAAAAGGTCTAAATTTATGGTTTGTCCCTTCTATAAAAGAGAATCGAAAATAGATTATGATACTCTCCTTTGTTCAATCAACTTAGAATATAAAAAAAGTCACATTGTACAGATGATTATAATTTTTTTTTTTTTACATTTTCATGTGAAGAACAATGTGTGAATTGTTGTTTACATATGGAATTTGTTAATCACATCAACATAAATGTAATTAACTTCAGATGTATCAGATTATTAATTTCATATAAGACTACTTAAAATTGTTTTTATTGCATAATTGAAATACATTTATGTGTGCATACACACATTTGTGTGCACACACACATTTGTGTAGCAATACAAATTAACTTGTATGGTTATCATTGGTTTTGTGACCTTGTTTAATCTCACATGGCAGAAAATTATGAGAAATATTTGGGAAGAAAATTTGCTTTTTCTTAATGTGCAAGTCTGTAAACTCAGAATATTCTGCCATGGTTCTGCATAATGCTGCATCAGAAAGGCAGTCATATAGTGCATGTCATCACATGAACCATACAAACCTGGTTTACATTCTTTCTTTAGGAAGTCAGGAACTTGCTCTTGTAAGGGAAAAACTTTGTAAAACAGTAAGGGGAGAGGGTTGCTAGCACATCACTCTCTACCCACATTTTTCCTATCCACATCTTTAATATGAGGCCTTAACAAAATTCAATAATAGGTATAGATGCAAATCTAATTATTTGTCTCCTAAAATCAGGCATAACTTGGCGATCGGTCGACTTACAACACCGTTCTTCGTCGAGTTTACTTGGTAAAGAGTTTGTAAACTTGACAAAGTCAAGGTGAGCTCTAATTGGCTGTATGCAAATGAGTTCATTACTGGGGTTTGGAAATCTTGTGGGAAAAAATTCCACGGCTGGGCATTTGACTAAGGTGAATAACTCCTCGAAAGGTGATGTGGGTTATTTCCCCTGAAATGTCTTTAGCGTTTATGAGAGGCCGAGATACAAGAGGAAAGTCTAAGACGCAGCTATATCAGATGTCTGTGTTGATATGTTGTTCTAGTTAGGTGAAAAACCCTAATCTCTGCACACACTCACACGTGTGTGAATGTATGTAATACGTATGCATTCATGCATCTCATGACAGTTTTTGTGTTTTTTTCCATGCTGTTGCCAATTTATTTTAGTTTCCCATTATGACATTCAGGGGAATAGTTTGTGTTTCTTTGAATATTTAGAGGTTCATTGAATTTGGGGATTGCAAACAATGAAAGATTATATAAATATGGATTTTCTTTTTGTTTTGTACATACCATCAAAGTCTTCAGATTTGATTGATAGAATAATTCAATAATTACACAATATATGGTTTGTGAATACAAATTTATGCTTGGATGGAATTTAACAAAGAATTTAAGAGAATTTAATTTAGAAGATCAATCAAAGCAAATTTCATGTAAATTTATTCGGATGTGTACACACATATTTCCATTCTCTACATTGTCAATTGGATAATTTGTGTTGTAGAAAGTGTACATAGTTTCTTGGTTGTGAAAGCAAATTTGTGCAAGTGGATAAATGGCTAATAGCAAAGGAAAATGAGATAGTATACATGTATTTAAACTAGTGGAAATTATTCTGTTAAAGCTGGACCAAAGACTAACTACTAGTTAAATGACAGAGTGAACTGAAATGGCATAGTCATAGCTGCTGCTGATGAAGGCTAAGAGAGAATGTGATTGTTATTTATGAAAATTAATAGAAACTGAAACTTTTAATAATCAATGAATTTTGAAATATATTACTTATTGGCAATTAAAGAACTGGCCATCATTTTTGTTGCTTTTTCATTTTCTTCCTCCAGTCATTAATAGTATTTTCACCTTTTTTAGGAATGGTAGATGGTGGCTCTCCTTTTACAACGCCGTCACCTGGTACACGGAACTGGCTTGGCTCTCCATCAGCTCAGGGACCTTCGCCTGTATCACGGCATGGCACAGCAACCTCTCCTGGCCATCCAGCATTACATTCACCTCAAACTCAAGTTAAAGATTCAGAACATTCAAAATCTTCAGGTAAGTCTTGAATATTTCTTTAAAATGGTGAAAGTTATATTATAATTTTATTTTATATTTTTAAATCTTTTTCCCTGACGTTTTCTGATAGTAGTAGAATGATTTTGAGATATATTCTTCGTATTGGCATCTGATTTCTATTTACCATCAAGTAGTGTTCATGTCTTTTCTCTCCTGACATAATAATAATAAACAAAAAAAAACAAAAAGACAAACTCCCCCTTC
>NC_068982.1:143607581-143608395 GCF_001194135.2 Octopus bimaculoides
TCCCCCCCCCCCCAAAAAAAAAGAAACCCACCAGTTTTATAGCATCCTAGCGTTAGAGAGTTGCTTCTCCAGACATGTGGTGTGCATGAATGATGGCAGTTGGGGGAATAAGGGTCAAGTGATCCAAATGAAAGAAGCTTGTGGAAGATGAAGTGGAGAAGGCTGATCTCAGCATGCTGAACCTCACAAAGATGATAACAAGGGGTTGCAACAATTTGGAGAGGCATTATAATGGATTTAAACCAACTATGCCAATTTAGAAACATGGATGTAGATTTGATGTTGAATACTTGTTTTGTTTTTGGACTGAAAGATATAATTAAAAAAACAAAAGTTTTTTTTAATGTCTTTTTACCTTTGCTTTTTATTAATCAATTTTTAATCAATATTTGATATTTTTATGATGTCTAGTTGTGAGCCCTGCTCCCAGAATGTTACCACAGAGATCATGGGCTGCTTCCATTCCAACTATATTATCTCATGAAGCATTCAGTAAATTGCTGACACCATGCCCATTGCCAGGAATGAATTTCCTACCAGCATCTCCACTGGAACGATTTTTGGGTTGTGTCTATTTCCGGAGACATCTACCTCGAGTAATACAAGGAGAAAGTTCAGTAAGTATCAGTATGTTCCTACATAAGTAGCCTATGATCTGTTATGTCAGCCTATGGAATTAGTGATAGGTATATAATTTGATATATGTAAGTTATCAGTCTGTTGTAAGGTACCATTATTATCATTTCTTGTTTATAGAGGAACCCAAAGCTAAACAAGCTTTCTGCAAGGCATCAGTATAACATGGCTATTGAAA
>NC_068982.1:143609171-143610128 GCF_001194135.2 Octopus bimaculoides
TTTACTCTCTACATCACACAATAATCATAAATGAGTTCTGTTCAGTCATGGAGAAATATTACCTTGCTTGGAAGTAGGTGTGAGTTGGTGACAGGAAGGGCATTTAACTGTAGAGAATCTTCCTTAATGAATTTGCATCTGAACCATGCAGGTATGGAAAGTGCACCCGTGCTGGTGGCACATAACAAAATCAACTTTTGTATGTCGGGCGGCCTCATGGAAGCAAAGTGGTTGAGTACCTTTCGAGCGTTGGTCCTCATGGAGGTGAGGTGGCTGAGTTCCTTTTGAGCAGGCCTCACGGAAGCGAGGTAGCTGAGTTCCTTTCGAGTGTTGGGCCCTCACAGAGGTGAGGTGGCTGAGTTCCTTTTGAGTGTTGGGCCTCATGGAGGCAAAGTGGCCAAGCTTCCTTTGGGTGTTGGGCCTCACAGATGCAATGACCAAGATCTTTGGCATTATGTTGTGCTTGAGCAGACTCATCAAGCCGAGCAAAATCACAGTCGTGACAGATACTGGTGTCATGCAAATGGCACCTGTGCTGGTGGCACATAAAAGCACCCATTACCCTCTTGGAGTGGTTAGTGTTAGGAAGGGCATCCGGCTGTGGAAAACCATGCCAAATCAGACTGGATCTTGGTGCAGCCTTTCAGCGTGCCAGCCCAGTCAAACCATCCAACCCATGCCAGCATGGATAACGGACGTTAAATGATGATGATGTATATATATGTATATATATTTAATGACTTTCACCAAATTTTACAGTGTATGAGTCAAGCAGTGGCTACAGTAGAAAACTTTGATCTCAAGTGCAGAGATTTGCACTTGAGATGAAACTTAGAACTACATGGTTGTGAAGTGAGCTTAATGACCCCATGATATATGTGATTATAATTTAAAAGGAGTATGTTGTACTATAGTGAATTTAATGCATCCGGGAGTTAAGCCAGTTTTATATAAAAC
>NC_068982.1:143614378-143618533 GCF_001194135.2 Octopus bimaculoides
GAACTCCTGTACAAATGTTTACAAAACACCTTAAGTTGATTTCCTGTCTCTAAACTATCCTTGCAACTCAGTTATTGCAAAGAATAAAGTGGAGACTAGGTGCAGGCAGGTTACAATTTTTAAAATTTGTTTTTATCCTTCATGTTTTGAGATCTGATTTTCCATATTAGCACCAATTGGATAGTTCTGCAAGCATGAATTGTGAGAGCAAATATTTTCCAGACAGATGCTATTTTCTACAGAAATCACTTCATTATGTTGGAACAGCTTGATGCTCTTTCTAACAAAAACCATTTAACTATAAAAGGAGAATAGTACTCAATTTTATTTAAATTGTCTGTGACACAATGACAATGATGGTCTGCATTTGTGCCCCAGTTATCAACAAGGTAGCCTCTTTGTGGTCATTCAGAAGTTCATTTTGGACAACAGTGTTAAATATTAAGAAAAATAAAATTTAAAAAAAAACAATTACAACTGGAACACCTTTGATTGTGTTTATTCAGTCAGGTCTTACCTAGGGCTAAACAAAAAAATTGAATAATTTCATAATGTTTTAAACTTATAACTACAACACATCCTAAAAATATTAAGCGTAAAATGAAAAAATTATTCGTTTTTTAATAAGAAACATTGTACATTTATCTCGATATTTACTGAAGTTAAATTTCATAAACAACCTCGTATCCTTGTTTTGAATGATCAGGAGGTGTTTATAATCTTTGTCAACATTCATTTGATTGGTCAGAAAATAATGATGCATTTGTTCATTCTATTAAAAAAAAAAAGTGGACATAGAACCATGGGAACCTAATGCATGTATACATTACTTCCAACAAGCAAGAATACCTTTATTCTATCACAATAGAATTATGAATTCCTAAAATTTAATAATTTCTTTAAAAAAAAAAAAATTTAAAAAAATTCTTCACTGTGGATTTGTAGAGTTGTTATGGTGTCAGATAAAAATTATCATGTCCCTAAATTCATGTGGTACTTAGGGACAGCCTTTTGTGTTCTGAGGTCAACTTAGCCTTTCTTCCAGAACTGGTACAGTGAAATATTCCTGTAAAGTCTATTAGATGTGTTTGTAATAAAAAGGCAAGACCAATGTGTCTAAATGTTTAAATGCTGTTTAAAATTATAGATATATTTTGTTAATTTATAGGTGAGAAGTCTTGAGTGGAAGGGGCAGTATCCTGTAATCTAGTTGAGGGTTTGATGCATCACTTGTGCAGCACATAATTGGGTATTGCCATAATGCAAGAGTGATCTTTTGTGGTTGAGTAAGTGCTTTATGACACAGCTCCTGTTCATTTCTTTCAATTGTCATCAATAAATCTCTCCAGTTATACAATTGTTTATTCAAGAAAACTGAAATGAATGGAATTTTTTTTCTAAGTAAACCACCATAAAATTATCTTTGGAAATAAAATGATTGAGATATGCAATTTACATGAAATTGTTTGGCTCATTCAACCAGCTAGAAAAATAGTAACCAAATTTTTCTTACCATCTTGCAGAGGGAAAGATACATTGCATAATGTAGTCCTAGTTATACAATGCTCAAGAGAAGTCTATGGTTGGAATGATTCTTGCTCATAGGTCTTTTCAATTAGGGTTAAGCTGAGGATAGTAAAACAATAGTTTTATAATTGTTGATTTTAAAAACATATTTCAAGGGCTTATTGTGGTCAATTTTTCTTTTGTCATGAATTAATTTTATGTCTCTAAGAAATTAAACATTCAAGATCTGTTTTAGTTTTGTGTGAAAGAAACTGAGATCAATACTACATAGATTTTATTGAGTGTGTAAAAACACGTTTTGCTTTTTTCTTTTTAATAGTGTCATACATATATACATTCTGGACATAATGCTGCTTTTGTGCCTCTTCTCAAGTTGCTCATTGGAACCCTCATGAGACACACCCACTACTTGGAGATCATCACTGAAGTTCTTACCTAATATTTGTGAACTGCAGTATTCATTTAGAAGTGGCTTTTTCTCCATAAGTAGTAGATATTTCAAGTTGATTGAATAATATCCATTTAGTTAAATTTTTGATATAAATCCCTAAAACGCTGACAAAATAATAGGTCCTGTGAACAGGTGGAATATTTAAGTTTTATTATATAGACATGAGCATCATCATCATTTAAGGTCCATTGTCCATGCTGGCATGGGTTGGACGGATTGACTAGGGCTGGCAAGTAGGTAGGCTGCACCAGACTCCAGTCTGGTTTGGTATGGTTTCTACAGCTGGATGCCCTTCCAAATACCAACCACTCAGAGTGTAATGGGTGCTTTTATGTGCCACTGGCACAGGTGCCAATTGCATAACATTGGTACCTGCCACAACTGCAATTTTGCTTGGCTTGTTGGGTCTTCTCAAGCACGACATACAACATAAAAGCCTACATTATTATGACTAAGTTTGACTTTATTTTCCAAAGCAACTGACTATACTGCCATACTTTAAGTTTTGAGTAAACCTTGTCAATAATTAACACAAATTTGAAGCCAGAAGTTTTCAAGAGTGACAAAAATGATGTTGCATGGTCATGAACCATGGGTGTTGATGGAGGCCAATATAGAAAGGTCAAAAGGAAACAAAGTGAACTTGCACACTAACATTGCACATTCAATGAAGTGCAAATGAACAAAGAAAAACTTAGTATAAGAGGAGCCAGCTGTAGTATGCAAGAGAAGCTTGTGCTGGTATGGACATGTGGATATGTATAGAAATGCTGAGTGATCCAGGTAAAAGGAACTTGTGTCAGAACACTCATTTCTTTCATAGGGCAGCTGAGAAAGAAGTAGTGAAGGCTTAAGTAGATAAGGGATTGCATCAAGTGGCTAGACACTGCTGGAAAAGACTTATCAGGTCCATATAAACAGAAATTGATGGACTTACAAGATTTTCTAAGATATTGATGGAAAACAAACAAGAAACCAAGGTGTTTGCACATTTCTGAAAGGTATTAATGACAAAGTGAAATTTTTCTAACTTGAAATCAAAACCAGGACATTGGATCGTCCAGGGTTTGCACATTTTTTTCTGACAGTGTCTGGCCCATTATCTGTTAGAAACAAATCTAATTTTCTTGTAAACCTTGCTATATCTCATGAAGCTGTTGAGAAAACTGAAATTGAAACTGAAGTAAATATCCTGCCTTTTTTGGGGGGGGTTCGTAATCTGTATGCATTGTGCCATTTTTTTGTTGTTGAAAGAAAATATAAACTACTTTTTTGTGTCAGTCAGTTTAACTTTTTTAAATAGAACTTAAAACTGGATATATGTATTTCTTTGGAGTCTAGATCAAGAGTGATGGTAGTGAAATGAATTGTTTATAGGCATCAAAATTTGTGGTTTAGTTTGGTACTATAAAACAGCTGAGTTTCAATGTGGCTGATAGGAATATTCCTGAGAAAACTACAAGTCTTGCTCTCTCACTATGCATATACAAGACGCTAATCAATTTAGTTTAACTTCATTATACGGTCAAGATATTAACAGAGTACTTTGTACTTTTTTATCGTCTACTGTTGTAAAATTTAGCACTTAAGTTTTAAATCATTAAAAGCATGGCAATAGCTCTTCAGTGAGATTTGAGCAGATTGGTGAAGAGTAGAATCAAAGCAAGTTAACATTTTGTTACCATATTTCTGTAGAAATATGTTGCTTTTGTTTCAATTGATTTTGAAACTGAAGAATTCAGTAAATATAGTTTATTCATCATCATCATCGTATAACGTCCACTTTCCATGCTAATATGGGTTGGACGATTTGACTGAGGACTGGTGAATCAGATGGCTACACCAGGCTCCAATCTGATTTGGCAGAGTTTCTACAGCTGGATGCTCTTCCTAATGCCAACCACTCCTAGAGTGTAGTGGGCAGAACATACAATACTATGTTATTTTGATAAAAGGTTTTAATTTAGATTATTTTAAACAGGCAGATTGTGATATAGAACCAGGGGCAGCCTTCCGTAGGTTATTACCAAACGGGTTGAAGTATATATTCATTATACCAAGCTTTATCAGAACTATGTTTAGAGACAATAGTATTGGTTACTGGTTCTGAATCTAATATTTAAACATACATTTACAGGACGTACTTTATCACTTTCCCCATAGCTGTGGATGCTAGT
>NC_068982.1:143618633-143619759 GCF_001194135.2 Octopus bimaculoides
ACTGCAGTATTCATTTAGAAGTGGCTTTTTCTCCATAAGTAGTAGATATTGCAAGTTGATTGAATAGCATCCATTTAGTTAGCATTTTAGGGATTTATATAAAAAATTTGACAAAATAGTAATAGGTCCTGTGAACAGGTGGAGTACTTAGGTTTTGTTATCTAGACATGAGTATCCTCATCATCATTTAATGTCCATTGTCCATGCTGACATGGGTTGGACGGTTTGACCAGGAAGGCTGCATTAGACTCCAGTCTGATTTGGCATGGTTTCTACAGCTGGATGCCCTTCCAAATACCAACCACTCAGAGTGTAATGGGTGCTTTTATGTGCCACTGGCACAGGTGCCATTTGCATAACATTGGTACCTGCTACAGCTGAAATTTTGCTTGGCTTGTTGGGTCTTCTCAAGCACAACATATGACATAAAAGCCTACATTATTATGACTGTAAGTGACTTTATTTTCCAAAGCAATTGACTATACTGCCATACTTTAAATCTTGGGTTAGCCTTGTTAATAATTAACACAAATTTGAAGCCAGAAGTTTTCAAGAGTGACAAAAATGATATTGCATGGTCATGAACCATGGGTGTTGATGGAGGTGAATATAGAAAGGTCAAAAGGAAACAAAGTGAACTTGCTTCATTGAATGTGTAATGTTAGTGTGTATGATGGATGAAGTGCAAATGAACAGAAAAAAACTAAGTATAAGAGGAGCCAGCTGTAGTATGCAAGAAAAGCTTGTGCTGGTATGGACATGTGGATATGTATAGAAATGCTGAGTGATCCAGGTAGAAGGAACTTGTGTAAGAACCCTCATTTGTTTCATAGGGCAGCTGAGAAAGAAGTAGTGAAGGCTGAAGTAGATAAGGGATTGCATCAAGCGGCTAGACACTGCTGGAGCAGACTTATCAGGTCCATATAAACAGAAATTGGTGGACTTACAAGACTGTCAAAGATATTGATGGAAAACAAACAAGAAACCAAGGTGTTTGCACATTTCTGAAAGGTATTAATGGCAAATAAAGTGAAATTTCTCTAACTTAAAATCAAAACCAAGACATGGGATTATCCAGAGTTTGCAGATTTTTTTTTGTGACAGTGTCTGCCCCATTGTCTGTTAG
>NC_068982.1:143620489-143622827 GCF_001194135.2 Octopus bimaculoides
GCTGGATGCTCTTCCTAATGCCAACCACTCCTAGAGTGTAGTGGGCAGAACATACAATACTATGTTATTTTGATAAAAGGTTTTAATTTAGATTATTTTAAACAGGCAGATTGTGATATAGAACCAGGGGCAGCCTTCCGTAGGTTATTACCAAACGGGTTGAAGTATATATTCATTATACCAAGCTTTATCAGAACTATGTTTAGAGACAATAGTATTGGTTACTGGTTCTGAATCTAATATTTAAACATACATTTACAGGACGTACTTTATCACTTTCCCCATAGCTGTGGATGCTAGTGTTAATGTTGATTCTCGGTGAGCTTACAAAAGTAGCAACACTGGAAGAGGTAGGAAGAGGCTAATTTATGGATTTGTCGATGTTCACCTTCCAACTTTGATCTGACATGACTTCCATTTTTGTTTTTTTGTAGTTGCTTTAATTATATCACTTTGAACCCCCCTCTACAACTCCTCACTTCAATCCCCCCCCCTACTTCCACTCCATACACATCGTTTTCTCCTACTTCCATTTCTCCAATCCCCATCTTTATTTTCGCCCTCCCCCCATTTATTCCTTCTCCACCTCTCAATTTTCTCATTAACAGGAATAAATGCTACAATAAAATAATAAACAAATATGTGCAAGATACTTCAATCTTTATGTCAGCTTAATATTTAAGGAATTTATTGATTTCAGTAACATGTTTGAAATCAAGTTTATATATTTCTACATTTTTTCTTAATCAATTTTTCTGTTTCTATTTATTTATTTTCAGAATCCTCCCTCTCCAAATTAAAATTTGTTTTTGAGGTTTATATCATTTTTTTTATTACAATTTCTTTTGCTGTACGTTACTACACTTCTCTCCATTGTTATCTTTTCATTCACTCTCTCCTTCATCCTCACTTAATTTCTCAGTTCATTCTTTATCCATCTCTTACCACCTCTCTCTTTCTCTTTTCTTCCTACCTCTACAAAAACAAACAAAAAAACCTGTGAGAAGAGTAAATTTATAAATTGTATTTGATTCCAGTCTGTGTAGAGTGGGTGTATGTTTGCTTGGCTGGTCGGTCGGTTGGTACAAAAAGTAAAAAAAACGGAGCTAGGGAAACTCACCTCGAAAATTTTAACAGGTTTGTTGTTCATGGAATGTATGGTAGGATGGATGGGAACAGTATAAAATACAAAATTTATATATAAAAAAGAAATTTAAATTACAATTAAAATCGTAAATAGAGAAAGTAAAAGAGACCATAAAAAAAGTAGCGTCTTGGTTAACAAGAAATGACACACACACACATACATACATATATACATACACATATATACATATACATACACATATATACATATATATATACATATATACATATACATATACATATATACATATACATACACATATACATATATATAAATTAATATTTAATAGAAGTAGGTGGTAAGCTGGCAGAATCGTTAACCTGCTGAGCTAAATGCTTAGCTACATTTCATCCGTCTTTATGATCAGAGTTCAAATTCTGCCGAGATCGACTTAGCCTGTCATCCTACCGGTGGTCGATAAAATAAGTACCAGTTGAGCACTGGGGTCGATGTAATCGACTTACCCTCTCTCGTGAAATTACTGGCTTCGTGCCAAGACATGAAACCAATATTTAGCAGAAGCAACTAAGAGTTTTGTGCGTTAGCACCACCACTTAAAAGGAGCGATAGAACATGCACTTTTAAGTAATAAGTATTACCTTATGGCATTAATACTGCTTCTGTCGCCACTAATCACTCACACATACATATATATATATGAGCGTAATGTTGGTTGGAAAGATGGCTGCGGGTTGACTAACACCATCACTACGATTCATAAGTGAACTGATGTTTTCGATCAACAGCTAACTTTCCTCACAAGAGAAAAACGGTCGATCGATTATTCTTCTGACAAGATTTTTCAGTACATGGTGATGTTGAGGCTGGTAAATATAATTGGTGGTGATAATGAAGTTATACTGGCGGTGGAGGTGGTGGTTAATAGATAGCAACAGTGGTGTAGTTGTTACTTCGTCCCAGGTCAGATCTAAACGAGTAGATCTATGAAGGCATTCCAGCCATGACACCCTGTCTTTTTCCTGTGTGTGTAGAAAGAATCCACGACTACATTACACTTATTTTTAAATCACAGGATGAGATTTGGCTGCTATTCCTAGCAAATTGAGTGGTTATATACAACCACTTCTTGGATCGTAATAACAGTCGTAATAGTGATGCTAGTAATAGGTGTAGTTATGGTGATATTAGTAATGATAATAATAATAATAGTGGTAGAGTTGGAGTAATAAA
>NC_068982.1:143623324-143630978 GCF_001194135.2 Octopus bimaculoides
GTGAAATGAAGGCGTTTTGCTCAAGAACACAACGCATCACCCAGTCCAGGAATCGAAACATTAATCTTCCGATCATGAATTCAGTACCCTAACCACGAAGCCATTTTAGACCGATAGTAGCCTTGACCACTTAAAAAGGTTTTGGCATCTATATATATTTGAAATTCTAAATATAAGTGATAAATTATAAAATAATTATCTATTTTTCAAAATGAAACAAAACAGTAAAATGGAAAACGTTTATTTTTGCGTACTTCCATTTGAAAAATTTTGTTTTTCTTAATTGCAAAGTCTGATTAGATCCTCAAAATTAATTTTACGTAACTCACCTGCTTCTATACTTCGTAGAGATAAGGCATCCTGAATACTATTTTAGCAAGTTAAAAGTGATTTCTTTTGTGACGTAAACTAGTTACTATTTCTGTAGCGCCACCCTCTTTCTTGATCGCCTAAGCACGTGCTTATTTTACTTAATGGCTAATTCAGCGCTATTATAGGGAGTAATTTTTTTAGAAGTAAATAGGTTAAAATAGATATAATAGACTCCACCTGCTAACTCATACGCTTGAGGTTTTATTCTTATTTCTTTATTGCACACAAGGGGCTAAACATAGAAGGGGACAAACAAGAATAGACAAAGGAATTAAGTCGATTACATTGACGACAGTGCGTAGCTGGTACTTATTTAATCGACCCCGAAAGGATGAAAGGCAAAGCCGATCTCGGCGGAATTTGAACTCATCAAGAAAGAAATGTTTAGTTATACAACTTTGAAAGTACTTTTAAATTATTTTTAAAAATGCGATTTTTTTAACGAGGCCTCACCGGATTTGAATCAAATTCTAAGACATTCGTCATAAATATAACCATTTGTCCAATTCATAAAGATCCCCGACTCCAGTCTCTTTCTCTTTCTCTCTCTCTCTCTCTCTCTTGAACTCAGACGAAATACCGCTAAGCATTTCGCCCGGCGTGCTAACGTTTCTGCCAGCTCACCGCCTTCTTGAGGTCTTATTCTGTTTGAATAGCTATGTGTTTGGGTTAAGGTTGCGAGCTGACAGAACTGTTGGAGCGTTGGAAAAAAAATGCTTTTGCGATATTTCTTCATGACGTTCCGAGGTTGATTTTTGCCTTTCATCCTTTCGGGGTCAATAAAATAAGTACCAGTTGAGCACTAGAACTTGATGTAACCGACTTACATTTTCCCTTTAAAATTGCTAGCCTTGTACCAAAAATTGAAATCATTTGCTGAACTTTCTTGTTATCAAGTCCCTGAATAATTGAATCAGCAATGCACTGGATTATTAACAGAGGGTACACTGGTTCGTGTCATGTCAGAGTTGTTGGGTTATGCCTCTGAGCAAAAAGACATTTATCCAAGTCGAGCGATTGCATAGCGGTTTCCTTCGTGGATTGCTGCATGCAGCGGTAGATCCTCACAGTAGAATCGATGAGGCCTCCATTATTTTACAGCATTAAGTTAGATTTCTTCTGCAGGAAGTGTTTGTTTACAGTAAATCAGCGTTCTACTCAGTTGGAGATTTGTCTTGGCTTAAAGCTATGGGAAGCCAGAGAGAGAGAGAGAGAGAGAGAGAGAAAGAGAGACTGGAGTCGGGGATCTTTATGAATTGGACAAATGGTTATATTTATGACGAATGTCTTAGAATCTCATTCAAATCCGGCGAGGCCTCGTTAAAAAAATCGCATTTTTTAAAATAATTTAAAAGTACTTTAAAAGTTGTATAACTAAACATTTCTTTCTTGATGTGTGCAAATAAAAACTATTGAACAATAAGACATCTATTCATTGTCAATGCGTTCTGGCAGAATCGGACATAAATAGCCGATCGTTGTAGCTTTTCCGTCAACGAAGAACAACTCCTTAAAGATGCGATTCATAACATACGTGATTCACTGGTGTTAAGGACTAAGACACCACGGTGTTTCGACCTTAAAGTATGCTTGCCTCATCAGCCAAAAATACCCCTCAAACCAATGAATTCGACAAGCGCACGAGCTCATTTATAGAACACACATCGTCTAAAGCAATGGTTCTCAACTAGGCTCTATATGACCCCTGTGGGTCCATATTAGATTTTGTTGTTAAAGATTATGTTCATCAAATTGGTTATACATCTACAATTCACGAAATAATTTTTTAAATACAATTCCTAATAATATTTAAGTATAAAAATATAATAGGATCTTTTAAAAATATGAATTAGCTTTGGGGGTCCAGTAGAGTAAAATAGGAATCAAAGGGGTCCATAAGCAAAGGGGTTCACTAATCTAAAAATGAAAAGTATAAAAAAAAAATAGTGGTGGGATCAAATGTTTACATTCAAACCTGCCAGAATGTATCAAGAAAGACCAGATGCGTTGTTTGGATTTCCGCTGTTGTGCATTACACCTACCAGCGTAGCCAGAGTGTATGCCAACCGGGGCGGCCCTTCCGTTTGCCGCTCCCGGGCCCACACCAAAAACACATTGCCGACAGCAATAGCCAACAACAGGATGAAAAATGCCGCCCCTTTAAAAGTGCCGCCCGGGGATGGGGGGACTGCCCCCACCCCTACGTCAGTGATTACTCCCCATGAATTATCATTAGTCTGGCAGACATCAACACGCTTCAGCACATAATTTGTCTGCCGATTCCTATAAACAAGAGCTCGTGCTCTCGTGAGATTAATTAGTCAAAGAGGTAGCTTTGTCTGAGGAGACACAATACGTTCGAAAAACCACGGTGTTTCAAAGTCCATTAATATCGAGGGGTCATTGTGCTATGAACACACATTATCTAAAGAGAAGATATCTTCTACGTTGACACCACGCGTACAACGATCTGATATTCCCGTTCAAATCTGCAAGAAGTATTCAGAATGACAACACGCATTATTGTTTGGATTCTTGTTACTCTGCGTATACTCCTTAAATTATAATTATCAGTTCTGTCCTCAAATAGTAGAATGACTAATCACTTTCTGTGCACAAGTGGCTAAGTGCAACCAGTTTTTCTAGCGACAGAGCAATTCTCAGTTCATTTTTGTTTCTCTTCAACTGTGAAAATTATCTTTAGCCTGAGTAATTTGGAACCATCAATTATGACAGCTGTGAAATTGCTTCTGCATTTGACAAGCGGAATAAATCTTGTCAGGGAAAATGATTTTGATAGATCACTTTGGCAAATTTGTTCTTTTCCTGATTAATTCTGCTTGCTGTAGATGTGGAAGTGCTTCAGGTCACCTCTGATTAAAGAGCATCTAAACAATACTCTTTTATTAACGTAAGTTTTTGCTAACAGCTCCTAAATGAGCTAAAAAAAAAACATTGTTTCTAGTATAACTGAATAGTCTTTTCTTCTCTAGGCACAAGGCCCGAAATTTTGGGGGAGGGGGGCCAGTCGATTAGATCGATCCAGTACGCAACTGGTACTTAATTTATCGACCCCGAAAGGATGAAAGGCAAAGTCGATCTCGGCGGAATTTGAACTCAGACCGTAAAGACAGGCGAAATACCGATATTTTTTATTAGGCATAAAGCCCTAAACATAGATGGGACACCACAAGGACAGATAAGACCACAGTGGGGACAAAATACTTAAAACGAATGTAAATGAAATGAAAGTTATATAAAAATGAAAATGGACGCACGGGCCCCACTCTCATGCAGTACCATTTGAACCGTTATATGTATTATTTACAATTGTTCTTTTTTCCTCCCTTCTAATTTCATACTTTTGTTTTGTCTTTAGTAGAACTTCGTTAGTGGTTCGATATCTCTTAAATCCACCACTGGTGGCAATTCTTTAAATTCCACCTCCAATCCTGGCGGGTCAACGTTATCTCCACACATCTCTTTCAATTTTCTGTAGTTTTCCTCTTCGATCAATATTGCCTTCATATCCTCCGCATAGACGTATGAAGGCACCTTCACTCTTACTATTGAGTGTAACTATTATTTTTTTCTCTGTTTCAACATTTTTGGGGTACGTTACATAATACCATACTTCTCCTCCTTGTATCTTCTTTCCTTTCTCTAAGGACTGTTGGTTCTCTTTTTTTTCCTCCATAAATAGTCTCTCCTTCTCATATTCATACAGTTGGGTTTCCGATATTTTCTCCACTGGTAACTCCAATTTTTGACTTTCTTTTTCCTTCCTACTGCCCTCCTTCACAGTTTCTTTTCTCACCTCTTCTCTCTTCTTTTTCTGCTTCTCTGGCGGAGAACTTATTCCTCCGCTCCTCCTCTTTTTCTTTTTAAACATAGTGAATCCCTTCTCCGCTTTTTTTTTTCTGTTTCTTTTTCTGTTACCTTGTCCTGTACTACCTGGTCCACATTCTCCTGTCTCTCCCCCTGTTCTGTTTGTGGCTTTCTGTGGGTGCACCATGCCTTCATGTGGCCCCTTTCTCCACGTATGAAACACACTGGCGGCCTACCCTCCACAATAACTCTCAGATCTTCTGGCAGCATAACCTCCTCCACCACACTGTTCAAGTCCTCTGTTGTTGCCTGAATTGTTAATTCGATCCCATATCCCCAGTAATCTACCTTCTGGGTCCTTGTAGCCTTCATTATCTTCCCGTCTTTCATATTATATATTATGGCAGTCATCAGCCATTCTTCTTTCAATTCGGGTGGCACCTTACCCACTCGCACCTTGGCCACACGTTTGCCGCAGTACAAAGGCAAGATCACCTATTCCTCTGTCCTTATTGCCTCTGGAGTGCTTTATTGCTTCCTCCTCCGTTGTGATGCGCACCTCCACAGTGGCGTATCTTCTCCCTCTCGTAATGTATGGTGTGAATCTTTTTATATTCTTAACACATTCCTCTATGGCCTCTATTGGTGCTATTTCTAACTTTCTCGTGGCTGCCTTCATGGTTTTAAATATAACCGTTCTTCTTATCACGTTGGCCGATAGCTCTTCAGGTGGTGTCAGCTTCAAAATGTTTCCTTCTTTTGTGATTAATTTCTCACTCTCCATCTTTCTAGGCTCCACTTTTATCTTGTGGACCTCCAACTTTCGCGCATCTACTCCTTTGCCCGTTGCGGCCGCATAACTTGGGCCTACCTCCGGCTCCTTCTCCATTTTCCCCACAACGGGAACCAAAACAACAATTAACGAATTAACAACTTTGGCAATAATTCGAACAACAATTTAATCAACAATGGCAACAATTCAATAAGCAGTTCAACATAAACTCACGTATTAACTTTACAGAGACCGCTTAGCAGTTCGCCCAGCGTGCTAACGTTTCTTATTTCTTTACTGCCCACAAGGGGCTACACACAGAGGGGACAAATAAGGACAGACAAACGGATTAAGTCGATTATATCGACCCCAGTGCGTAACTGGTACTTATTTAATCGACCCCGAAAAGATAAAAGGCAAAGTCGACCTCGGCGGAATTTGAACTCAGAACGTAGCAGCAGACGAAATACCGCTAAGCATCTCGCCCGGCGTGCTAACGATTCTGCCAGCTCGCCGCTTTAGTATAGTTGAATATTGTTGCACTTCTTCCCGAACCTTTATTCCTCAAAAGCTTTCTCTGAAGAGAAAGATTCAGGCAAAGTTTGCAGGAATGAAGATTTTTAACTTGAAATGTATATTTTGGAGAAAACTCTTCAGCATCACAGGGGCATATCCATCATTTGCATGGTTTTTTGGCGGAGATAAAGAATACGCACACCACACGTTTTCAGCGTAACCCGAACCTTAACCCCTAAACCTAAACTGCGGGTGTGCGTATTCTTTACCTTCCGATTTTTTTTTTCTCGCCCTCACATTTTTTTGTACTCACTTTTATTCTACATCAGGTTGTTTGGATTTGGCTGCTTATTCAATATCAAAATTTTCAGGAAAATACTTTTCAGTGTGGAGAAAGAGAGGTGTACAGACAGAATCGTAGGCGCATTTTTCTAGAGTCTTACTGATTTCGTGAAATGAGTCCATTAGTATAGCTTAAAAGCAAACACCAGTTTCATTTCCCAGAAGAATATCAGCTGTATTCACCCTTTTCCTTATCAATATTAGAAAAATCCTCTAAGTACGAGGTCTGAGAGAAGAGTGGGTGGTTTCTAATTTAACGTACACCTGCTAAGAAGTTACCTTTGCCACGTGACGCTTGACGTAAAAATAAGGGAAAAACGAATATCAAATAGGAATTAAAGAGTATTAACTATTTCTGATTATTATCTCCCTACTAAAAGAAAAATATATATTCAGTTCTTTCAGGCATACCTGCTTAACGTGTGTGTGTGTGTGTGTGTGTGTGTGCATAGTTTATAAATGTATTTTTGAAGTATGTATCCAAATGAAGTACGATTAATTTACAATGAAAACCAGTTCAAGTCAATTTTTAATTTACAAATTTCACTGACATGCACTGGCAGGCTGCAGGTTTAGTAGTTAACAAGAATATTCATACTAGTAGCAGCATCTCCTAGAGATTCAACTAATTCTATTGTTATCTAATATATTACTTACATAAAATCCATGTACTCTCTGACTCCTCAAATATTAAACTACACGTATATAGAATCAGAAAAAAAAGTCAATATTTTTAAGTGTAATCATAAAAGTTCGAATATTTAAATGTAATCATACCTTTCAATAAATCTTTCAATGCAAGTAGAACGGCGTAGCACCAAGTCTGTAGACAGTTCATTAATCCGTCGAGCTTGATCCGTTTCTTGTGTAAGTACTTCATCGGAAAAAAAAAGTATAGACTAGTCAAAGCAATTTTCAGGAATATTGAAGCTCACAGATGAAATAACACTCGTCATTTACCAGTTAAAGCTGAAGTTAGGTGTTTCTTAACCGGTCTAAATCCTTAAGTGTTACAGTACCTCTTCGACTGCTCGAAAAACGTATGTAAGTATTAAGGGGTTTAACTCCAGTAGTTCAAGAAAGCGAGGCTGGTATGCTCATTCACATCCTCGTTCTTCCGAAGAAAGGTGAAGAGATATTCACGAGGAGTTGAGTTTGTGGGTTTAGACAAAGAGTATAAAAACTCAGGTAAACCGACTCTCATGCAGGATTAAGCAGATATTTAAACTCCAAGACTAATATCACTGCTTCGCAGACATTGCCAATATGTTCACATTACCAATTTTCTGTAGCGTAGGATGGAATCAAAAGGCTAGTTAGAGCACCCTTATTATGCAGAGAAGACGTCAGTTCGTGAGACATGGAAGAGGTTCCTTGATGTGAGCGAACTTATGCAAGTAAACTGAAAAAATAAAATTGCGTGGCCAAGCAAAAAAAAAAAAAAAAAAAAAAAAAAAAAAAAAGAACCGTTGCGAAGAAAGAAAATGAGAATATTCGTAGACAGCAATTACAGATATCTATAACTTAATGGCAAAGACGACAGACCCCTAAAATCGATGCTTATGTAGTCGAGGGGGCTATATAGATTCAACAAGGTCATGGAGCTCTGCGCGTTAGTATTGTGGGCTTGACTGTTGACAGAGATAACACTGGATACGAAAGCTTTCGTGCTTGACTGTGTCAGACTTATAAAATCAGAATAGTATGAAGATTTGCAGAGTCCTAAGCGACTTCCCTGCCAAATAGTACCTCAAAACTCACGTGATAGCTCACCTGCAGCAACATTAAATGATCCAAGACGACGTAAAATTTTTAACAGAACGA
>NC_068982.1:143630988-143632299 GCF_001194135.2 Octopus bimaculoides
CAAGACGACGTAAGATTTTTAACAGAACGAAACTAGTTCTAATTGCCAGTGTGAGATTTCCCAATTTTTAAATTTAAATTTTATGTTTTATATCAAACATATAAGCTGCGAATTTCTGATTAGTCGCTCGGAAAAACTGTTTACCTAAAACAAAACGATGCCACTTTTTGTTAACGTCAGCTAGCCTATAAACTTGTGTTTCCACTAGGCTATGATTTTTCTCAGTAAAAAAAAAAAGTTGTTGGCATCATCAATTTGGACAGCATACATTTGTCTGTTTCCTTTACGGATTCCATAGTAACTTTCTAAAAACCATTGGTGGTCGTCATAGTTTTTACTGAAACTAAAATTTGGACATTGATTAGAGGTTTTAGTGCTTTTAAGAAGCAGGGAAACAACCAAGGATTAATACACAAACACACTTATACACTATAAAGATTATTTATTAGCAGACAAGGGTAGTCCTTTAAGCGGAATTGAACACGAGAAGCCAGATTTATGGCTAATTTGATTTAATTGAAAATTTAGATCTGCGAACTGCTAAAAAAAATGAATGTTTATGTTCTGTATTTTTAGTACATATTAGTGATATCCTCTAAATAAGCATATATGCTTTCCAAACGTTTTCACGAATAAGATTGCTTATAATTCTTTAGGAACATGCAACATCTATTTTTTTATTACCCACAAAGGGGTCAACAAAGAGGGGACATACAATTACATTGGGGACACATAAAATGTACAATTAAAATGAAATACAAAATAAATAAAACGTATGATATAATGAACGATGAATAAATGTAAAGATGGAAATGGTGTTACCCGCCCCATCAGGCAACACCACTTGCTTCCTTTCCCCTATTCTCCATTATATCCAGCCCAAATCTCTTTGTCAGATCGTCAGCCCAAATAAAATGTGGTAGCTTCTCCCTATCTAAGTTAACTTCCCACATTTCATAGACTACATTTTGTCTCTCTATGTACGTCTTTTGTTGTGCCGATAATAGTATCACCGTATACTTCATATCTACTGTAGAAATATGCACCGTATTATCCCATCCGAAAGCCTCTTCAAACAGTTCTTCATCATTAATTATACACGCAAAACATTTTTTGGAGGGGGAATTTTTTGAAACATTGTCTGTCTGCACTCTCTTCTTTTGTTTTTGTGATGGAGGGGAATGGGAAGGCTTGGTGTCTGCAGGGTGAGGGTGGGACGGAGAGAGTACGGGCGGGTCTTGGGTAGTTTGTGTGTGAAGTTCTGAGTGTATAGGACTTACCTTTTTTCTCTTCCTTCTCTTTTCCCATTCT
>NC_068982.1:143632309-143637887 GCF_001194135.2 Octopus bimaculoides
GCATTTCGCTCTTATGTGGCCCTTCTGACCACATTTGAAGCAGCGCGGTATCCTGCCCTCAACTCTTACCTTCATTACAACTTCGTCCAGAGTTATTGTTTCCACCATCTCTTCTAATGCCTCACTTGAACCCTGCACTATCATATTTAGGACCTGGCCTTTCCAGTTTGAACTTTTTGACTTAGTTGCCTGGAGCACCACTATTTTGCCGTCAGTCTTAGCCAAAACAGCGGCCGCTATCCAGGCAACGTCAATTTCCGGAGGAATTCCTTCTACCCATACCCGAGACGCTCTACGTCCCAGGTACGTGGGTAGAAGTACAAGCTCTTCATCCTTCAATGATGTTGCCGCATGCTTCTTTGTCGCGTCTTCGTTTGTAAATCTCAATTTTATTTCACCAGATTTCGGCCCTCTGGCAAGATATGATATTTCTTGCCAAATTGGCTTCAGCACCTTCTCCACCTGCGCCGTCATTATGTGGTCTATCTTCCCTTTCTTAATTAAGTTTTGTACATTATAGTTCTGCTTTTCATACATTTTCGTTATTTTGAGCGGAGGGGTCACGTTAACGTTGTAACCGTCTCGCCTCAACAACGTCTTATATTTCTCTGTATCAATTTCTACATTTTCCTCTTCTTTTCGGGCAACCTCCGCAAACTTCCTCTTATCGAGTTCTACATCCATAGCGTCAACAGCCTTCAACGATTCTTCCTCAGATGTCGACAGCTCAGACCCGCTAAAGTCTGAGTAAAAGGTATTCCTTCTATTTTTAGCCATACAAACTCTCAAAGAGAGAACGTACGACTACACCGCTGCAAAGCAGCACGCAACAAATAAAACAATCCTTTCTGAAAGATATTTCACAAATAACACAATCCTTTACTGGCCAGGCAGCACTTCCCGGAACATGCGACATCATTTGAAAGATGGAAATTAAAAGTTTAAGCTGAACCATCTGATAGCTTTTCTCGAAGGCGGGAAATACTTTGTCATTGATATGCAAATTGTCACAGTGGCACGCGTTACGTAAGTGAATAGTATTATACCACACAAGCAGGTTATTTATTTAGTTATTAATTAATAATAATAATAATTATTATTATTTTTTTTTTTGTAAAAAAATCCAAGACGCTTACCTGCTGCTCAACATATGGGCAATTAGTAGTTTCATAGTAGACAATCCCCTTTTGCTGTGACCATTAATATGTTCTTGTGTTTTGTCAGAGGGAGTCACTTGGTTCGATAACGTAATTTTTGAGCATTCTACACACGTCTGATCAAATGAACTCGGCATCAGCTGATTTAAAAGGACAAGACTTTTAAGATTTCATAAGGCTTCAGGTTTCTCGTAGCAAAAACACAGAAACACTCAACTTTTTAGTGACCGAACTTGCTGCTGTTGCTACAAATACTACTACTATTAGGGTATCCTTCGTCTCATCATATTACTTATTTCCAATTTTAATAGGGACTGTAATCGATTTTGTTGAATTAACATAAAAATGGTTAAATATTCCAGAAGTACGAAGAATATTCTACCATTTCACTCACAATCAATGTGATATAGTTTGTGACAAAGCTTTTGAACTACAGATATAGTCCGTTCGTCAGGTTTTTATGATGAAGACACATGCCTAAGGACGCTGGTAATGGTATCATGCGTAGGACCTGGAAGCGAACTAGTTTAAAAATTCGGCTATACTTCATCCTTTTCAGTATATACTACAATATACCCATTATAGTTTCTGATTTAGGCACAAGACCTGCAAATTTGAGGGTAAAGGATTAAGCGATACAATCAAATCCAGTTCTTGACTGATACTTTATTTTATCGATCCCATACGAATGAAAGGCAAGGATGATCTCGGTTGGATTTGAACTCAGAACAAATGAGTAAATTATTTTTCCGATTCTCTAACAATTCTGAAGTCTAACTGCCTTACAATGGCTTCCTCATTATGTCAGATAATTATAAAAATTAGATTGTTTAAAGATTTTCATAATCTGGAAGCTAGTTATCTTAGAAAGTTAACAAAATTCGTTGATGAGAGAAACTTAGTTCATTTAACAACCGTAACAAATAATTTCACAAAATTTCAAATTCTAAATCTTTTGCGAATTTTTTGGTCACTTCTTCATATTTTATAGCGCTATTATTTTCCATATCGAGGGTAGTGGATTGTAGAATCGCTTGAATAATGATAAAAATATTTTACAATATTTGGTCAGATAGCTCCCCAAAATCGATATACTAATTGCCGGTCAAGTGCTGGGTTTATTGAAGTCGATTTACGCACGCATCTCCAAATTTTTGGTATTGTGCCAATGTTAAAAACTACAGCTTTCCACAGTCTCATGCAAAGAGTTATGTTAAACAAAACCTTTTGTAGATTCAGAGGCAGAAGTTCGGGAAAAAAATTGGGATTGACTCTCAAACTATCTAGCAATTGATTAAAGAAAATGTTTTGTTTGTATATCCAGAATTTACGGTGAAATCACAGAATTAGCTGTGGATAATTTTTAATTATGTAACAATATTACATACGTACTCGGGTTCAGAGATGTGTGTAACTGTAAAATTCTGCCTGGAGAAAGCTATCACCCACTCATATTTTCAACAGACTAAATCTGTGCCTTTTTTGAGTGCAAAGAAACAAAAATGTGATAATGGTATCCTCACAGATTTCAGATCCCCACAAATGCATATTTAAACAAACTAGGGCGCGGTCAAATTGTGTTTTCTTGAGTCAACATGTCAAAATCGGTGAAGGACACTAGACATTGTAATATATATATATATATATATAATTAACTAAGCAAATATAACGAAAATTTTTGCCCCTTATTACATAATAAACTTTGTTGAATCAACAGGACGTATATTTTGTCTTATTTATAAAGCAGAGAATGTTTACTTAATATCCTAAATACTTGAACTGCAGCATGGGAACTCTCTGACCTGTTGCTGACAATATTAAGATGTTCGTATTAAATACTGCAGCTTTTCTAATAATAAGTTTCTCAAATAAACATAATTCTCGACGAAACTACAAATCTATAACTAAAAGAAAAGCGAAAAAGAGAGAGAACATCTTTCAATTACATTAGTTTTAATATTCCCCAAAATTTGTTACGTAATTTGTCCGAGATTACGTAAAAAATTATGGTAAATATTAAAACTAGTGTAATTGAAAGATGCTGATTCTCTCTTTCGTTAAACGTACAGATTTACAGAGGTTTATATATATATATATATATATATATATATATATATATATATATATATATATATATATATATATATACACATTCATAAATAAATATACTTATTTAGTGGTGTAAATATATATATTTATTTATGAATATAAGTGGGCGTATGTATGTATCTTTTCCTAATTCACCCGACCTACCCCAGGACTGTATTATAGAGAGAATGTTGGTAAAGAGTCACCACTTTAGTGAAAGTGTTCATAGAGAGGTCTGTAAGTGAGCTTTTGAGAAGTGCGTGTAATGAAAATATCTGATGGCATTTTCATACAAAATATTTTAATTTGTTAAAAGGATAACGAGAGCTAACAAGTAATATGAGCGTAACCGGTGTATGTGCATGCGTCAGAAAGAGCTTTATAACTTATGTTTGAAAAAGGGATTCAGTTGGAAGTCGTTATAAGGTAACAGAAACGGAGATAGCGTAAACGAAAATATACTGCTCATGATATGGCCAGTGTAGTGGGCTGATGTCATTCAGGATTTCGCAGAGCGAAGTAGGTATAAATGAAATAGGTTGTTCATGATGTGGCCAGAATTGAAGGCTGATATAATTCAAAGCTAGTGGCGCGAAGTTGGTGTGAAAAACAAAGTGCTGTTCCCATACTTGACAACCGATGTTGCTGGACTGCTATCTTTTAGCTAACTGGTTAAAACACCCGCTTAACTCTTCTGGGGCAGAGAACTGCTTTTGGTATTAATACATGCCCAGCCCTGATTGGCTGGAGTTGCCATAGCACAACTGTGCTACAACTCGATAACAAAAATAGCTTTTCTGACTCGCTACAATATAGTCGCTATATATCGGCGTCACGTCCTCCTCCCGCGAACAAATGAACATTTTCATTTCATTTGTCTACTCTCTTTACTCTTCTCTCTGTTATCTCGGAAACCTTCATTAGACTTTCTATCAAGCACATTTGCCACACTCACTTCTGCCATCTTATAAGCTCACCAACATCCACTCTTATATTGATTTTTCTTCCTCCTACACCAAGCAAGCCATCTCTTACTTCCAATTTCTCCGTTTCCGTTGTCTGCGCAACCGCAATCACCACTTTGAGACCCAAACACGATACATGGTCTGTCTCTTCCTTTGACGGGATACACTCTAACCCTAGTCCGAGCTTCTCTCATCCGAACCCGCCAAGCCAACAGTCTCATCCACTCAGACCTTGCCTGTTTTCCCTATCCACCACCCCTCTCATTGAAGCGTGCCCGTAATTTGTGACATATTGGTCCCCAGCTCTCTCTCCCTTTCCCATTCCGCCTTTCTTGAATCCTTCTTTTGTTCCTGCTCCCGTTGGCTTACTTGTTCGTTCTTATAACACATCTACTCCATCACAGAACCCAACCACTGCACACGTGCACCTCCACTGCACATCTATTACCTCAAAATGCTTCCTCTGCGTTGCCTTGTATATACCTCAAAGTAGTCGTGAAGCTGACCAATTTCACGGTACAACTTCACGATATCTGGTTCAGATGTCTCCATCTCATGCCGTTTTCGTTCCGCGGGTCACTGAGCACAAGATCTTGATACCTATTACCATGGGTGCATTTAGCTATGTGACAGCAGGTCTGCATAAAAACCTATAAATGCTAGGGTTCTTAAAAAAAAACACTACAAACTGATTCTCATTCTCCGAATACAATCGATAAGAGGTCCAGTGAAAGTTTGTAAAACAGTTCAGGGATTCTCAAACTAAGCCATTGGATGAATACATGAACCCTATCGCATATACATACAACAGACTTACGAATGCACACTTGTGTACTAACGTGACATGCACACCCACTACACGGTGTAGGTTTATACGTATGCTCACATGTATGCACGACACACACATTCATATAAGCACACATCAATCATTTCAGATAAATGTCAACCCCAAGAGTTGTCTTGACTTAAAACAAAAGAGCCTTGTCATATTGTTAGCGACCAGCTACAATGCACCAAGAAAAATACTTAAATCTTAAAGAAATATACACACAAAAACGTATACATACATACACACACACACACACACACACACACACACAAACAAACACACACACACACACACACAATACAAAACATATACACACACCCATTGGCCAACTTCTTAACGCATTCATATTCTGACCTATATCTTGCATTTGCATTTATTTCTAACCATACTACAACAATATATATGCATAGTAAGATTAAACTTAAATTAATTTGAAATTAACAGGACTGGAGCCATATAGCAATACACATGTACGAAACAAGTTCTATAAATGGGAAGAATAGCATTATATATATATATATATATATATATATATATAT
>NC_068982.1:143638153-143638960 GCF_001194135.2 Octopus bimaculoides
ACAAGGCTTTGGTCGGTCCGAGGCTATAGTAGAAGACACTTGCCCAAGGTGCCACGCAGTGGGAGTGAACCCGGAACCATGTGGTTGGTAAACAAGCTACTTACTACACAGCCACTCCTGCGCTTCATTTTTTTTTCTACGAAGAAACACACGCACTATATATTCGTTCTTCAGTCATTTATTACTGTTCTTATTTTAACGGATGTCTATTGTTCGGAAATCTTTCGTCACACAACTGTGACCTTTTAAGTGACACTTTCCGTCCTCGTGTATGCTCCAGCTCCACTTAGTCCATTCTCGGAAAATGGAAAAAAAAAAAAAAAGGCCATCCCGAAATATAGTAATATCTATTTCAACACACGGTTTCACATTTGGAATCTTGCAAAACAAATGCATAAACATATATATACATATAAATAGATATTTAAAAGTAATGCACAAATATATAAAAGTTGAAATTAAATTAAATAAAAGTATGAATGTTTTCATATGAAATCGAGAAATCTTGGCATCATCTGTTCACTTGAATCTCCGATCAATGTCATGGAACGAGTGTGAAGAAGTAAATGCATGGAAACAACAATACGACTTAGGATATCGTCAGGCAACTTCCTTTTCCACCGTAGTATGAATGGCAGGAAGTGGGCTCAAATCAATGACAGTTGTTTTTTAATGTATGCGCATCTGGATATAAAGCAGTCAATAGATATCAAACCAATTAAGTTTACACCCCCTCCTCTCTCTCTCTCTCTCTCTCTCTCTCTCTCTCACGCACACGCACACACACACACACACATACACACACAC
>NC_068982.1:143638970-143639662 GCF_001194135.2 Octopus bimaculoides
CACACACACACACACACACACACACAATTTCAGCACATTCACACACACACACACACACACACAATTTCAGCACGTTAACAACGAGATTGCAAACTTCAGTTCGCCAGTAGATTAAATATGAGAATATAAGAATAAGAATAGCAACAATGAATGACGCCTGCGATTGTATCTTGAAAGCATTAAGTCACACTAATAGAAATTCCTTTTTAATGATGTAACTCGAAACAGTTTTTATTGTATTTACCCAACACTAAATGTAAGGCAAATAAATTAACTATGTTCATTATATTAAATACTAGCAGAGCCACCCGGCGTTGCCCGGGAATGAAATTGTTGCTTATTGGTACTTGGAAACTTTTACGATAATTAAAATGGGGCTTAAATGAAAAAAATTCACACAGCGAATATACCACATTATTGTTTCACTGTTATATACACAGATATACATTGACGCATATCAGTCAAAAAGTGAAAGTGTAATAGTAATACTTACTTTAACACTCAATGGTTTTACACTTTTGTATATGTCATGTACATACTATTCATGTAAGTGCTTCTTCATATACTATGTTTTCTGTCTTGCCATGTTTATCACTGAGAATGTAGAGGTTCTTTTCATCTCCAACTCTAGAACATCCAACATACAGCTGACCATGTGAGAAGCAAGGTTGAAGGAGGTTAAGTCCCACCAC
>NC_068982.1:143641890-143642692 GCF_001194135.2 Octopus bimaculoides
TGAAAACGTAAACTTTTATTGAGAACAGTAACGATTGAAGTGAAAGTGAGGTTGAAGCGAAATTTGTTACTCAGTGAACCAAACAGCCAGTATCGAAGGTACCAGAAAAAAAAAACCTCAGCAACAGGAAAACACAAAACCGTACTTCTGTTAGTAAATGATGAAATTACTTACATCAGTAAATGTGAACTTGTTAGCGATTGAAAACGTAAACTTTTATTGAGAACAGTAACGATTGAAGTGAAAGTGAAGAAAAGACTATGGCTACCGGAAGTTGACATTGAGGAACCTTTTTAAAGAAGTGAATCTTAAATATAAAGCAATATTATTTATCTTAATAAAAAAAAATTAAATGAAGAGCCTAAGATTTATCCGAGGTCAAATTATTCATGCATCACAAGTATGGAAGTAAATGTTGAAGCCGTTTTCACGTGATAAGCGATTACACACACATCCCTGTTTTATATATAGTATAGATAAACATTTACACCAACAAACTGTACAACATTTTAAATGTCAGAACATTGTCTTCTATAAGAACTGTACCCAACAACCACGCCTTGAAAAGAAAGAAATTCAGCAAACTGTGTAGGCTAGCTAACAACTACTTTTCTACTATCTTATGTATGTGTATATGTGTATATAAGAGTTACAAGAGAAACTTTTATTTGGTAACCAGACTTGCTTCAAACAATAAACAAATCGCTCTTAAATCAAACTCTATTGTTTTATATACAAGAGAGCAGACAAAGAAGCGCGCGTGCGCGCGCACACACACACACACACACACACACACACACAC
>NC_068982.1:143642702-143643259 GCF_001194135.2 Octopus bimaculoides
TGCACATTTGTGCCTCTGTCAGAGTGGCATCCCAGTGTGCATCATCTTCCCGAAGATCTCTGAGGTGGCAAGCCTGGCGATATGTTTGACATACTGTGTTATCAACCGTTCGTAAGGCCGTAAATGATGTGGGTCCCTTGACATGGTGTAATAGAAGCCTTAGATAGTAGCACTCTGAGTAGTTGGGATGGACAACATAGACTCTGCCAAGTGTATCTGATTTCTTGATTCCTGGATGAGATTTGTCACTCAGTGAACCAAAGAGCCAGTATCGAAGATATCAGAAAACAAAAAACCTCAGCAACAGGGAAACACAAAACCGTACTTCTGTTAGTAAATGATGAAATTACTTACATCAGTAAATGTGAACTTGTTAGCGATTGAAAACGTAAACTTTTATTGAGAACAGTAACGATTGAAGTGAAAGTGAGGTTGAAGCGAAATTTGTTACTCAGTGAACCAAACAGCCAGTATCGAAGGTACCAGAAAAAAAAAACCTCAGCAACAGGAAAACACAAAACCGTACTTCTGTTAGTAAATGATGAAATTACTTACAT
>NC_068982.1:143644227-143653335 GCF_001194135.2 Octopus bimaculoides
TATATATATATATATATATGGGGGGGAGGGGGAATCAGTATCTAGACATCTGCATTTGGTAGAAATAGCTGTCCTATCTTCAGATATCACTCTTATTCTTCACACGCACGATCCTACAAGAGAGACCTCTAAATTGTAATTCGACCTGATAGAAATAGTTGTCATATCTCCCTGAAACTATTTTCTTATGTAAGTGCACATATTTTAGATGAGCTAACGTGAGTGACATCTATATGGTAGCTAGATCTGACTGAAATAGCCACCGTATCTCCCTGAAACCACACCCTGTTGTCTAATGTATGCTCTCTCTCAAAATGCACTCTACTGTACGTTCATAAGTACGTACGTATATATGTATGCGTTTGTGCTTGTGTGAATACGCACATGTTGAAGAAAATCTTTGATTTGAACTATGAGAACTTGGTACAGGTAGATACACCTGCTGGAAATGGCAGCCAAATCACGCATAGCTAATGTCTATTACCACATATAAGAACGAACTAATAATGAAAAGCTCTCTGTAGTCGTACGATCTGCAAGAAATAGTAACCAAATTACCTGCAGATTACACTCTAATATCATATGTTTATATGTAGTAACCAATGACAGAGCCTTTATATGGTATCTTGACTTGTTAGACATAGCTGTCTAATCTCTTTCTAATCACACTCTATTCTCACACATAATGAGAAACCGATATATTTTCTGACAGTATCATTTAAGGTGTATCAATCTTTGCTGTACCTTCCATTAGGCGTTTGAATAAAGTGTGACCATAAATTGCAACTCTTGTCCTTATATTTCTTTTCACTGTTATGCCTGACTCATTTGGAACCAGAAAGTTATAATGTTAGTAGTGCCAGAGCCACGCAACTTAAATTCCTAAACATTTCCTATCACTTGGTTCGTTTCCGAGTCTTCAATAATAATTCTACTCACACCCAAGATACATTTTGGCAGTGTTTTTCTAAGAGAGAAAGGGTTCCCTAGAGTGTTACAAGGATTGAAAAGAGCGTGGACAAATCACCACATTAAAAAAAAATGAATTATAATCGTTTGAAACATTTAAAACTTACTTGTCTAACTCTGTTACGACGAGGAAATTCACGGTATTTCTCGGGCATGTGAATTCATATTGTTGTACTGTTTTCTAACGGGCGTAATTTAATTTATCTACAGCTGCTCTAATGGCATTTTCCTTTTCCTCTTGGTTTCCTCATTAGCATGTTTATATAATTTACTTTTTGTCAGTTTATGAAATTTACTTTTTTTAATATAATAATTAAGACATTTTGAAAAAAATTCAATTTTGTCTACCTTTTATATTTTTTTTTAGTTTTGTCTTAACATTTGTTTATTTAATTTTCTTTTTGGCTGCAAGAAGACTGAACTATCAGAACCTGGAAAAGTACAAGATAAAAAATGGAAGCTTTAAAATAATGCAGCTGCATTTGGAATTTAAATAAAAAAAAGTTTTCAGTTTCATTCAATTGCAAAAGTATTCTCTCTCTTTAGATTCCAACTCCTTCTGTGACGAAAATCCTATATGGAATTTTCTCTATTTTCTCCGCATTAAATAAAATGTGGTGGAGTTGAAGCACTCGTTTATCATGGAAATGTAGTCCATCTTTCAAAATTTTAAACTGCTCAGTTACCTACTTCTCATGTTTTTCCTATTATAGTTGAGCTAACATTTAGGTATACAGAAATAAGAGCTCATCTACTGGTAGTGAAGAGTGACTACGATGCACTTTGACTTTCTTAGTAACAGTCAAATAGGCTATAATATCCTAGACAAATAATGTGGTGGTTTATGTGACGTCTATCTTCCTAAATTAAAAAGCAAAATTTATGCCACCTAATGACAAAATA
Source organism: Octopus bimaculoides (assembly GCF_001194135.2). Taxonomy (NCBI): domain Eukaryota; kingdom Metazoa; phylum Mollusca; class Cephalopoda; order Octopoda; family Octopodidae; genus Octopus; species Octopus bimaculoides. Next base: position 143,646,100 of record NC_068982.1, read on the forward strand.
TTCAGAATTTATGTCCATGAAGCTCTGGAAACTCAACACTCTTGGGCTATTTAATACTCTGAAACTCCAAACCACCAACGCTCATGTTTTCTATAAACCTGTGTGGATAAGTGCATGTGTGGTTGTGTGGTAGGAAACTTGCTTAACAACCACATGGTTCGGGGTTCAGTCCCACTGCATGGTATCTTGGGCGAGTGTCTTCTACTATAGCCTCAGGCTGATCAAAGCCTTGTGAGTGGATTTGGTAGACGGAAACTGAAAGAAGCCCGTCGTATATATGTAAATATCATATACATATCTAAGTGTATGTGTCCTTATGTTTGTGTTTATACCCCCACTCACTACTTGACAGCCGGCGTTGGTGTGTCTACGCCCCCGTAACTGAGCGCTTGAATAAAGAGACCGATAGAATAAGTACCAGCCTTTAAAAATATTGGGGTCGATACATTCGACTAAACGTTCTTCAAGGAGTTGTCACAGCATGGCCGCAGTCTTACGACTGAAACAAGTAAAAGATAAAAGATAAAATGCACAAACCTTCCTTCTCCAAAGTGCACAAAATTATATTTATCTTTCGTAAACTCAGCATAAACCATTGGGCACGATTTCAATTAGATATGCATATAAAAAGGATATGCATATAAAAAGAACATGGCCTTTCAAATTTGAAAACATTCGCAAAATTCTACTCAAAGGCAATATGGTCTTCCCTTTAAATTTTTTCTTTCCTTTTCACATCCGAAACCAACCAAAAGGCATATTATTTAAATACAAATTGCAACTTCAGCTGCATTATTTTTGTATCCCATTTTCTTGTCCTATATTTTTCCAGGTTTAATTAATTAAGATTATTATCACTCCTACACCTGCAATTTCCTTCTAGTCTACATGAATACGTAAACATGTAACTGGAGCATTCTTCATCGGTTTCAACGAGGAAGATTCGGCACTTGTAACCTTAACGTAATTCTCAGGCAGAGTCAACGAGACTGTGTGTGTGAGACATGACTGTGTCTCTTGAACGATTGGTAAAATTAATCCGACTGCCTTGTATACAGCTCCTATCAACTCAATTTCGCTCACAAGGTATGGACCGATCCGTGGCTATAAAAATGATAGACATATGCTCAAAACACCACACAACGAGATCGAATCCGAGACCTCGTAGTTGCAAAGCGATTTTTTTTAACGATTCGACATACTAAGTGCATATATGTACGTCAGTCCATCCACACACACACACACACACACACACATGTGCGTATGCATACGCATATGCGACATATGTGAATAACATAAACAAAATTTTATGAGCATGAACAAACTGACACATTTTTGTCGATGTGGGAGATCAGTACATTAGTTGGCCCTATTTAATATAAAAACACACGGCTAATTTTGTTAGTTAATTTGAAGTAAAGATGGACGTGACGACAGTAATGTGTCAATTTAAGTGCATGTCAGTATTTACTTTCGTCTTTTTCTGTTCCGATTTCAAATCCCTTTGGGGGTCGACTAAGTAAACCTTTTATCCCCACGGGCATCGATAAAATACATTTTATTGTAATATAAGAATGATTTTGGTAGGAGGTTGGCTTATCCAGGGACGCGTTCTTCGAAGAAAAAATGTGAAGGGCTAACAGACTAAAAATAGTCTGAACATGTTTAATTAATTAAAATTACTAACTCAATAGAAATAATAAAGTATTCAAGTTAATGATTTTGTTCTTCTTACTACAGGTGTTACTGTAATTAACCCTCTCAATTAAATATTGTAATTTAAAAGAGATTGATTATTGGCAGTGCGTTTGTTATTTTGTTTTAATTTTCAATACGCCCTTCTCTGTGAAAATTCACTTTAAGCCAACTTAAAAGGTACTTGTATGTTGTTGTTGAGAAGTCCCAGTCAGTGAGTTCTACTCGAACAGTTCCATGACTGGTTGGTAACTTGTCGAAGGTCAAATGCCTGCGCATGTATCAGAAATCTAGCATTCTGAATAAAGATTCTTTGGTTTCCTTTTTACCAAGGATCACACTGCTCACTCCAAAATGTAGTGATGTATTATGTGGAAGCACAATGTGAGAAACTTGAGACGTTGTATTTCTTCCACTGTCCAATCTAATGTTTAACCTTAGCTGTACATTGATCTAGTAGACTTAGAATTAAGGGTATTCATTTTCATTCCAGTTACGGCCATTTCGTCTATTTAGGGGTAGCTAGGATTGCATTATCTCAAATGTTTTCCCCCTTTTAAGAGTAATTTGGAGAGCAATTTAGTTGTTGTCCTCTTGGGATGTCTGTTAGGTCGGGGATTTTGTCCAATGTCGCATGTTTTACCTGAATCAGAATCTCCAGCCCCATTCGAACTTAATTTTCTTTTCTGAATCTTTATATTTCTAGCAGTTTGCTAGGATCTTCCAAAACCACACATTTTACCACCCACCAGAACTAGATTTCTGATGGGTGGTGTCCAAGGTAAATTGGTATCGATGTAACATATTCAGTTATATATTCGGTTAGGATTCCCGAGTGGATCCAAATTTATGGGCATCTTCTACGAAATTGATATTTTGCCTTATATTCTTTAAACAGTTCTGCTTGGTCTGAAGGTAAACGCTCTCATTTGTCTTTTCATCGATAAGAATCTGTACAGAATTGTTTCCCGTTTCGTTTGGTCCAAAAGATGTTGCGGTATACTGAGCGTAACTTCTTTCCTGTTCTTGTCTGTTGATGTATTTCTTCGCTTCTAAATATTAATGTGTTTTTTTCTAGATTCTAGAGAGATAAGATTGAAAACGTTGATCTTCGTAAATGAAAGATTTTTGGTTGTTTTCATTGTCGCTGCTGCTGCTGTTGTTAGTACCATCGTTATCATTATCGTTACTGTTGCAAACAAGCTGTTGTTCGGTTGTAGTCAGCTCTGATTGAGTAGATCTATAATCAAATATATATGTATATTCTGGGATCATGAAGTCCTATAATTCCATTTTTTAAAGTCGGTAGGATGAAATTTGAAGAAACTTGGTTACTATTTCTAGCAGATAGCGACAGCTTGAGGCACTTCGTTGGCTGCATGTGATATTGTGTTGTATTTAATGCTTATGTTGTTGTTGTTTGGCTCTGAGTTAACCCTGATTGAGCAGACCCACGATCAAAGGTGTTTCCACTGTGACTATCCCATCTTTTATTCTAGCATCGTGCATCTGGTGCACGTTCTTTTCCTTTTACATTTTTTTTAAATTGCAGGGCATAATTTGAGGGAATTTTGGCTGCAATAAATACCAGACTGAAGGGCTACATAGAAGCTCTTTCAGCTCGTGCAATATTAGTTGTTAACTTAAACTGAAATTTAATACTCAATAATTATGTAAATTTTGACTGAAATTTTATTTGGTTGTCAAATATATTACTTCTTTAATATTTTATTTCAAGAATATGTTGCTGATTTAAAATTATACATAATTAAGCAGCGTATAATATTGATTAAGAAAAATATCAGCTTTTATATTAATTGCTTTTAATATTTTTCTTTTATCTTTTCTGAAGGCGTCAAATTTTAAAATGCAATAAAGAGAGAGGAAAAATACTGGAATATGACTATCACTGTGAGATAATATACATGATTCTGACGGAAAGGGATGTGAAACCTTTGGTCTAGTGCAGATGTACGATGTAGTGCAGCAATCATCAGACGATCAAAGCTGAAACAGATATAGTAAATAGGTTAGCACGAAAAAAATATCTATAACAGGAAATAGCAGCATTTACCAACAAATTTATGTATTAAGACTTATACAACAAATTTACCAACAAATTTATCTATTAAGGCTTTATATCAGCCGAAATATATTACTGAGGACTGTATTGCAAATATGAGCATTTTAGATTTGTTAAAGATAATAATTCTTGTATATCAAGGGTAAAACATGACCAAAATTTAGAAAAAACAAACAAGGCATAACAAAAATTAGCAAGAGTATCAAGGCCAATGTTTGTGCTGTGAAAGAAAGGAAGAAATATCGACGTTTTGGGCAGTTGTCTTTTGCCCAGACAGATAGGAAGAGAAAGAAAAACTTGGATGAAAAAATATATAAAAAGCAATATAGGGTTCTCAAAGGCGAAGCATGTTTATCAATGGTGGACAGGAAGAGGATAGAGTTAGTGGTTTAAATCAGAGACGAGTTTGGGAAAAATGCGTTAAGGGGAAAATGCCCGAAGGAAGGGTTCCGAAGTCTGTGAGTGTATATGTATATTTTAGTGTCTGAGAGAAGCTGTATGCGATTCTATATATTTGTGTGTGTGTGTGAGTGTGTGTATAATAGTGGTGAACTAAATGGATGTGCACAAGTGTGACATTGATGTGAATAAAGTCTAATAATTAGTCAACTTTCGAGACACCTTCACTTCTAGAGGCCATCCAATTTTTTTCAGATAACAGAGCGCGATGTAAAAGTGATTTGGCTGTTATTTCTAGCAGGTTGAATGACTATGTATGCGTTCCATCATTGTTTCGTGTTATTCCAAGTCAAAGAGACGTATCATCAAAGTTGTGACTATTCCGTGTTTGCAATCTGTGTATCTATGTCTACTTTACCCAATGAATCCTTTCTTTTTTAAGACGGCAGAATGCGATCAGAGGTATGTTTAGCTGTTGTTTCTCGCAACGAGCAACTGCAAAAATCCTGAGATTGTGTTGAAAATCATAGTAATGTATTTGTGTGTGGTGCAGATCACTGTAGAAGTAGAACTGTTGAAGCTGATCTAGGCTGGAGTTGTAGTTGTTAAGCTCATGATCAGTTATAATCGAGCAGTCTTATGGTCAATGGTGTTCTAGACAGGACAATCTCGATTTTTTTTTCTATATTTAGAACTACTGCATTGTCTAATGCAGTGGTTCCCAAACTTTTTAGAAACGCGACCCACTATTTATGACACCAGTTTATGGTGACCCATTTAACTCTACTGGGTAAAAACATTAATGAAAGAAACAAATTTATTTCAGATTACATTTTCATTTTACTATTTATATTAAATGTGAAACAAAACGTTTTATAACTGTTTCAACGTCTCCATACCCCATGGGCAGGTATTAACTCTAATACAAAACCTCGAAGCAGTAACTGTTATCGGCTCGATCAGTGTTGTACTGCGCCTAGTTAAAGTTCTCTATAAATAGGTAAAAACAGACTTTTCCTTTTTACGATTACGTACGAATAAATAACTTGAGAAAATGACCACCTCTGATTTGTTAAGTTCGTGAAAAAAGCCTACTGCTTGATAAAACAACCAGTCTGGTATTGAAAACATAAGTCTTGAACTATCTCGATAGACAGCAGTTAATCAAAGCTAATGCGTAATTTTATAACTTTTTGCGACCCACTAGGATTCCGTTCGCGACCCATCAGTGGTTCGCGACTCATAGTTTGGGAACCACTAATGTATACTCGCCGGGGAACGGCGAGGATGACCATAATACTTGTTATAGTTCTAGGCCGTAGGTCCAACACTCCGATCAGTTAAACACCACTAAAACCACCACTATCACCGCCTCTGCTGTCTCCACCGCTGCCTCTGCCTTCGCCGCCGTCGCTGCCGCCACTTACCGTCACCACCACTACCATTAACTCTCCACCTCACTAGATCCTTGTTTGCTTTACTGGAGTTCACTCTGAAGCATTCCATCCAATTTTTTCTTTGCATACATTGTCCTGTAACTGTTCAGGCAAAGCTTCAATTGCTTCAATCTCACTATTCTTGAAAAGCCTACCCCTCATCTCCTGAGAAAAATGCTAAAACAAAAACATCAACAACAAAAAAGTCCATAAAAGCCCATACTAGGGATCATGATAATGGTAGCAGGGATGAAAGCAATTATTTTTACTATGATTGGTTATCGTTAATGATGTATCAGTCGCTGTAAAATTATCTCTTCCTGCAGCGAAAGAGTGTGAGGGTGATAACAGCACCAATGTATTTCTCAACAAAATCTTACCAGGCTTTCTTTTACTATTCCTTTCGTGTGGAGTTGGAAAAGTCACCGTGTATATAATATGTGTATGTGTTTGCATACACACAATATTCATACACACACACAGCTACATAGATGCCTAAACACATATAAATGCATAGACACACATATACATACTCACATATACACACTCTCGTATTTTTTCACGATGTGTAACTGTGTGTGTATATAGACAATCATGCAATTAAATCCATACTGTTGTTTAGACGCAGCTAATCAAGTGGATACTTAAGCACCTATTAACTGAGGATTTCTGTATGAAAACATTATTAAAAAGGCCAATCAGTCGGGGAAGATGTGAAAGTATGCCCTCCCTGTTGACTGAGGTCGTCATTGATTTCTCAGTTAAAAGTTTTGTACAACGAACGAACCAACGAACCAAACAACCAACCAACCGACCAACTTCGCTAATAATAAATTTAATCAGTAACTTAAGCTGGCGAATCTCCACAATAATTTCTGATAGAGCAATATACAATGAAACTACATCGTTCTAGAACGGAGTTCAAAAATGAGCGGCTTCAAAGAGAAATTATAATTCTTATTGAAAGCCACACAACTTTCTCTCTCCTTCCTTCTCATAAGTCTTCTAGAAATGATGTTACACAGATGCGAATCCAACTAAAAATAACAACACAGAAGGTTGCACACCATTTGGACGGAATATAATGTATGTGTGTGTGTGTGTGTGTGTGTGTGTGTGTGTGTGTTTTGTACTCAGATTGTAAAAAGGCATAATTAATTACAGCATAACATTTTATTCACCACTCTATTGATTCAAGCAGTCCATCGTTCTGTCGATAAATATAACGTTATTCCCTGCTATAGGTCCTTAAATCATTCTCGGGTCTTGACACCGTATGATGTAAAATGAAAACCAGAAATATTGCTCTGAGTCATTAAGTACAAAGATACTAAGCTGTTGCATGATGTGAATAAATAAATTAATTATCTGCACCAGCAATGACATCTAAATTGGTTGTTCATGATTATTCAGCTAAATTTACCGAATCTTTCGTAATTCAAAATAAACAAAATATATGAGGAGGGATTTTTTATAAATTGCAGATAATGAAATGAAAAGTTTTCTTCGATACACTTGAGTTCTTGCGTCCTTTATCAGATTTCTTCTCCATGCAGTATGAGGTGGGGGGAGGCGCAATGGCCCAGTGGTTAGGGCAGCGGACGCGCGGTCATAGGATCGCGG
>NC_068982.1:143653387-143655775 GCF_001194135.2 Octopus bimaculoides
ATGGCGGCGAACCCTGCGGTACTCTTTCACCACAACTTTCTCTCACTCTTACTTCCTGTTTCTGTTGTACCTGTAATTCAAAGGGTCAGCCTTGTCACACTGTGTCACGCTGAATATCACCGAGACCTACGTTAAAGGTACACATGTCTGTGGAGTGCTCAGCCACTTGCACGTTAATTTCACGAGCAGTCTGTTCCGTTGATCGGATCAACTGGAACCCTCGACGTCGTAAGCGACGGAGTGCCAACAACAACAACAGTATGAGGGGGTACCCAAAAGAAACTGGAATTTTGCTATATTATTTTATTCACTTAGTTTTACATGTTTACACTTGTATCGCCTTCAAAAGTATTCTCCATTTGAAGCATCGCATCGGTCCAGATGCATTTTCCACTGTTCGAAGCAGTGCTAGAACTTTTGCGAAGTGATGCCTTTTAAAGCCTACGTCGTTTTTTTCTTCACTTCTTCCATATCTGCAAATTCCGTAGCACCAGCTTTCATCATCAGTGATGACTTTCGTAAAAAGATCCGGATGAACTTCCAACTGTTCTTTTAGTTCATGACACGCATTCAGTAGTAACTGACAAATTTTGCTGCAACTGTTTTTATTTGCAATTCTTCACTCAAAATTCGTTGGCAGGAGCTCCAGGACATACCAGTCGTATCAACAAGTTCATCAATTGTTCAGTGAGGGTCCTCCAAGGTCAGTTCATGAAGTTTCATCACGTTTTCATTCGTCCGGGAGGTCGACATTGGTCTTCATTCCTAAAGCGTAAAACTTCGTAAACTTGTGTTTTGCTCATGGCAGCGTCCTTGTAAGCTGTTTGAAGCATGACAACTCTTTCGGCCGCCGTTTTTCTCAGCAGAAAACAGAATTGTATGTATGTATGTATGTTTACACTTTTATCACCATCAAAGTATTCTCCATTTGAAACAATGCATCGGTTCAGGCGCTTTTCCACTGTTCGAAGCAGTGCTGGAACATCTCTATCATTTTATTCTTCACCTCTTCCACATCTGCAAATTTCGTAGTGATGACCTTCGAAAAAGATCCGGATCAACTTCCAACTGTTCTTTTAGTTCACGACACGCATTCAGTCATGACTGCTTTTCATCTTCTGTGAGCAAGCGAGGCACAAATTTTGCTGCAACTCTTTTCATTTGCAATTCTTCGTTCAAAATTCGTTGCCAGGAGCTCCAGAACACACTAGTCATATCAAGTTCGTCAATTGTTCGGTGGCGGTCCTCCAAGATCATTTCAAGAATTTTCATGATGTTTCCTTCGTTCGGGAGGTCGAAGGTCGTCCCGAATGAGATTGGTCTTCAAAGCGACAAGTGTCCATTCCTAAAGTGTGAAAAACCACCCGTAAACTTGTTTTGCTCATGGCAGCGTCCTTGTAAACTGTTTGAAACATAACTGTTTCGGCCGCCATTTTCCCCAGAATTTCACGGAAGCATGCTGTTCCTTCGTTTCAGCTATCGCAAAAATCGACGAACAGAGAAGAACTGCAAAACAAAGACGCACCACGTGGCAGTACGACATCATCCAACGATGCCAGTTGGTAGGCTGGTGCCTGAGGGTTTCATCATCTGGCTTCTTGCGGTGGAAGCCTGAACTACAACGGGCTTGTTGCACAGAGAACGTTTCCGGTTACTTTTGGGTACCTCCTCGTATTCTTAGAGCGTGTTAACCTTGCGGAAAGCCAGCCATCTACCTTTTTGTAATGCGTTCGAACACATTATTAATTAGCTGGTGGTCTCTTTCTCCATTCAGTCAACTATTTCGCCTCTATAATATCAGCATTACATACAGTATACACATTTTGTTTTTTCTTAAGGTTGAAGGTTTTATTCAAGTCTGACGAAGATATAGACAAATCAAATTATCTGATCAATTTCTGGCGATGCTTACGTCGAAATAAATTTCATACAAGGTGTTTAAATTAGCACCTCATCTTTGAATGTTTCAAAGAATAGAGTATTTGATGAGTGTTCATCTGTGATGAACAAAAAAAAAAAAGAAGAAAATAAAAACATTCTAATTAGACACGAGGTCTGGTTATAATGTTGCAAAGTTCTTAGTTGATGTGTCCGGAAATTTACAAACACAGAAGCTTTTATTAATTAACAATGAATTAAATACGTGCCACAGGGATTGTTCGAAGAAATGCACTTAAATTAAGGTCGGGAAATGTGTGTACAGATAACACCATTCAATTAGATTTTATGGTTCAGTTTCAAATTCTACCTGGTCAACTTAGCCATTGAATCCTTTATAGTTAACAGAAGGGTGTCAGTACATTTTGTAACAAACTTTATTGCATAGCAGTTAGCAAAAGCGACAATCCTTGCTTTCGAAAGCACCCCCCCCCTCTCTCTCTCTCTCTC
>NC_068982.1:143656302-143656996 GCF_001194135.2 Octopus bimaculoides
ATATATATATATATATATATACATGCATAATGGGTACAGGACGTCACCAACGGTTCAAACAACATGAAATACGTAAACAACGAGAAAAAAATGTGAAACAGGACAGGTAAACACAGGCAAAGGACCGTTCATCAGTTATCGGCTGTCTATCTACTTCTCATTTCGAGCATTCAACGACAATATGAGTCTTCAAAGACAGATGCTCTCATAAATTCTAAAATGAAATCGAGGATTTATGGAGGGCCAAAGTTGGGAACAAAAACATGACAGTGGAGACATACAAGGAAACCGAGCGAAAACAAACATAGAGGGTCGTTCGGTTTCCTTGTATGTCTCCACTGTCATGTTTCTGTTCTCAACTTTGACCCTCTATAAAGCCTAAATTTTTCAAAGAATTTATGAGAGCAACTGTCTTTGAAAACTCATATTGTCGTTGAATGCTCAAAATGAGGAGTAGACAGACAGCTGACAACTGATGAAAGGTCCTTTCTCTATGTTTACTTGTCCTGCTTTCCATTTTTCTTACCTCGTTGCTTACATATTTAACTCGTTTGTTTACGTATTTCATGTTGTTTGAACCGTTGGTGACGACTTGCACCTATATATGCATGTATATATGTGTGTGTGTGTGTATTATTTACTATTTAATTGAACGCCACACATCCATTTTCAAGCATATATATATATATATATA
>NC_068982.1:143657601-143658621 GCF_001194135.2 Octopus bimaculoides
AGAGGCAGTGTATATGGCTTCGCAACACTCCCAACCAGCCACCCTAAGATCTGCGAGATTGACGTTTTTAACTGCTTAAACTGTTGTATGCTGACACCTTCAGGAAAGACAGGGGCAAGAAAGGATTTCCAGAGGTCGGCATTCTGGGAAGGAAGGACAATGAGCAGTAGTTGATGTGATGAATAGGGGTAGGAATAGACATTACATTAGTGTCGAGAGGATAAAAGACGAGTCGGCAGGGCTAGAGCGAAGGTTGTACGATACTAAGAAATACCAAGAAGCAGATGCTCATATAGTAGCACGAGAGAGAGAGAGAGAGAGAGAGAGAGAAGGGGGGAGATAGAGAGAGAGAGAGAAAGAGAGAGAGATAGAGAGAGAGAGGGGAGATAATGTACTTGGACCAGAAGGCAGCGAGCTGGCAGAAACGTTAGCACACCGGGCGAAATGTTTAGCGGTATTTTGTTTGTCTTTACGATCTGAGTTCAAATTCCGCCGAGGGCGACTTTACCTTTCATCCTTTCGGATATCGATAAATTAAGTACCAGTTGCATACTGGGGTCGATGTAATCGACTGCCAACCCCTCCCCCAAAATTTCGGACCTTGTGCCTAGAGTAGAAAAGCATATACTTGAATTAGAAACTACAATGTATCTATGAGTGATTTTATGTCAATCAGTTGAGTGGTCTTACTTTGGGTGTGGTCAAAGTTATCTTCCGTTAGCATCATGGGACCTTGGTCAGTCTCCAATCAATGTCGACTGCAGCTTTTATTGAGCCCCACACCCAAATTGGCAAGTATTTACTACCGCGATCTTCATTTGTATCTTTTATCTTTTACTTGTTTCAGTCATTAGACTACGGTCATTCTGGAGCAACGTCTTGAGGAACCTTTAGTCGAATGAATTGATTCCAGTACTTTTTTTTTAAAGATTGATAATTATTCTATAGATTTATTTTGCCGAACCGTTCCGTGTCAAGCGGTGAGTGGGGGGGGGGGATAAACACACACACACACACACA
>NC_068982.1:143658992-143668548 GCF_001194135.2 Octopus bimaculoides
TGTGTGTGTGTGTGTGTGTGTGTGCGTATTTGTCCCTCCAACATCACTTGACAACCGATGCTGGTGTGTTTACGTCACAGTAATATAGCGGTTCGGCAAAAGAGACCGATAGAATAAGTACTAGGCTTACAAAAAATAAGTCCTGGGATCGATTTGCTCGACTAAAGGTGGTGCTCCAGCATAGCCGCAGTCAAAGGACTGAAGCAAGTAAAAGAATAAAAGAATACGTATGATGGGATTCTTACCACATAGCTACAACTGCACCCACATTCATGTTTTTTTTTCTGTGGCACTCCTTGTTCTTACTCTTGGAAATAGTCATTTGCAGTATGTCAAAGGGCTCCATCATTTGGAGGTGAGAGAGAGAGGAAAAAGTTCGATTGTACTGAATCCAATACTTGTTTGATACAGAGATTATAAATTCTGGAAGAAAGAAAAGTAAAACGAACAAGAGTGGGATTTGAACTTAGACGCTAAAAGCCAAAAGCTAAATGTAACTAAACATTGCGCCCGACGCTCTAATACTTCTACCAATCCATCGCTGTGACCAAGTCCTACGCCACACACGCGCGAGCACACACACACATCACGCACATATACATATATACATTCACTAATATGACACAAAGAAGTAGCATCACCATTTCGTGTTGCTTGAAATTCCTGTCAAATCTTTCAAATTACATCCTGTTGTCTTCAAAAAATAGGAAGGACATTTTTGAGGATATAATCATAGATACGCTTAGTTTATATAGTATTAAAAATAAAAAATGGACCGGAAGATCTTAACTGGAATGCTTCTTTTTTTGATCATAGGTTTACTCGATCAGTTCTGAGACATGGGGCTACACAGTAACATAAATACACGCACGCACGCGCAGAAATGCTTGCGTATTTTGTATGTATGTGCATGCGTGGCATGCGTTCGTGTAAGGTCACTTGCATGTATGTGTGTATGTATGTATGTATGTATGTATGTGTGTGTGTATGTATGTATGTATGTATGTATGTGTGTGTGTATGTATGTATGTATGTGGGTGTGTATGTATGTATGTGCATATGTATGTATGTATGTATGTATGTATGTATGTATGTGCGTATGCATGTATGAACGTACGTACGTATGTATGCATGTATGTATGTACGTATGTGTGTGTGTATGTATGTATGTGGGTGTGTATGTATGTGCATATGTATGTATGTATGAATGTATGTGCGTATGTATGTTTGTATGTATGTATGTTTGTATGTATGTATGCATGTCTACACGCGTATGCGCGGATGCGTGTATGTGTTTTGGTATGTATGTGTATGTGCGCGTTGTAAATGTATTTTCCTCCCATTTAACCTTTACAACGATGGCTTTTGTCGCGATACGAATTATTTCCCTCAGAGATTTTTTCAGAAATAAAATAAAATAAAGTATAACGTATAAATCATAGTATGCTGGCCTTTAAATAGACCAGAAATTATACGTTTATAGAACAGACCTGTTGTTCTACAGGACAGACTAGAATCTAGAGTCTTCAAATTTTGTCTTCTTTGTTGCTGTATAAATAAATATATTCGTTCTTCGGTCAATTGCTTGCTGTGGTGGTACTAGAAAATAAGTGTAAAGAGAATGTACATGAGAGAGAGAGAGGGGGGAAGGGAAAGAGAGAAGGCAATGTAAAGGAATACAAGAAAGAGAGCATTAAAGAAAAAGCGAGAGGGAAGAACCGTAAAAGAACGAAGTAAAGAAAGAAAGAAGAAGAAGAAAAAAAAGAAAGAAAGAAAATATTTAAAACTACAAAATGTTCCAGTTTGGGAATATGAGAGTGAGTAGAGAAAGATTGTTTAAAAAAACGTATGAGTGAGGGAGCGACAAAAAAGATAGTGAATAAAAAAAAAGTAATGAAGATTAAAAGAAAGTTAAAGGGTGAGAGATAGATAGTAAAATAGGAAGAAAGAGAGAAAGAACGAAGTGAAGTAACAGTGAACGCTGTATCGCACTTCTGGCGCATATCATGTCTAACAAGGCGACTTTTAGGCTAGGGGCGATGATTAGATGAACCCATGCCAGACAGAGCCTGATATTGTATAGATCAACTCTACAGCATTTATTTGACAGATATTTTTTCAGATAAACGATATCAAGATTGTAATGTACCTAGATAATGGTCTTGTTGGTTAATTAGTTAGCTAAGCGTATTCTAAAGCCATACCGAGGTGGACAGATAACTCCTTGTAGCTAGCGCATGGTTAAAACAATCTTAGTCATAATATTCCGCTATGATTTGCTCATATCGAGGACGTTTTATAAGACTACTGAATTGACCTCAGTTCTTTATTTTATTTACTCTTGAAGAATGAAAGGATCTGAACCTAGAACGTAAAAGACAGTATTAAACACTGCAGGAATTTCATCCAACGTTCTTACAATTCTACCACTCAATCGCTGTTATCAAATTCTATTTTCCGTCTTTATTCATTACCTACCTATCCATCCATTTTCTCCGTTCACTATTCTGAGAGGGTCGTCAAGGTAGCGTCCTCGGGTATTTCTCCTATGGGGTCCTGTCAGAAGCAACAGTCATTATACTTTCCCGTTGGATACCCAAGACTATGAATGGTCTGCCACTGGATATCTTCCCTAATAAATATAAATTTTGGACGAAATGCGCTTCTACGACCCGTTTTAGATGTCTCTTTTCTTCACGGTACACCAACACTCACAATATTTCAATTCATAATTTTTCTATATAGGCGCAGGCGTGTCTGTGTGGTAAGAACTCTGCTTCCCAATCGCATGGCTCCGGATTCAATCCCCTGTGTGGCAAAATACTTGGGAAAGTACCTTCTGTTATAGCCTCGTATACTAGGCCAAAATCACAGACTGCAATGGAATAGCAAAGACGTATATCGGAATGACGGGCAACTCGTTTAAGGAAAGGTATACACAATATCTGGCGTCATTCAGAGACAAAAACAAAAATCATGCAACATCTTTGTCAAATAGGATATGGACATTGAAAGAAGGTAGAATAAGCAACCCCTAGATAGAATGGAAAATTATTGCTAAAGCCAAAAAATACAGAACTCTGTATTACTGAAAAATTAAACATTATACAATCAACAGATAACATCTTAAACATTAGGGATGAAACATTCTCTCCTTGCATACACAGTATTTTACATTCAAATATTTCAAAGAAGAGACCCTATCCGCGACGGTAACCCCGCCAGGATAGCCCCACTCCTAAACGCGAACACACATAACACACAAACTTCACACAAAGAAGAAATATACCTCAGAAACGAAGTATAAAAACACCATGCCCAGAACAAAGCCAAAATAATGCAAACAAATTGACCACACAAGAAATTTGTCCAAAAGATAAATCTAAGGGAGACAAGCATCCAAAAGATGCCGCCCCAAGAGTATATATACTGTATAAAGGATCGTGGGTAAGGCCAGAACAATGCGAAGTAAATGCAAGGCAAATCCCAAGAAAACAAATATGAATTTATGTAGACTGACCTTGCATTCAATATTTTGGGGTTATGACCACATTTTCAAGAAACTGACGAATGTTGCCGATGTGTGTGTATGTGAACGTGTGTGGAGTGGACATACGCGGAAAGGTGTTGCATAGATTCTCTGAGGCCATCCTCATACACCAAAGAAAACCAAATATCAACAACAGAAGAGAGTTACTGGAAGCTAGCTGGTTGCTATGCAACACCTTTCCGCGCATGTCCACTCCACATACGCTCACATACACACACATCGGCAACATTCGTCAGTTTCTTGAAAATGGGGTCATAACCCTGAAATATTGAATGCATGGTAAGTCTACATTAATTCATATATTTGTTTTCTTGGGATTTGCCTTGCATTTACTTCGCACTGTTCTAGCCTTACCCACGATCCTTTATACAATACATTCTGCACAATACTTTATAGTAATTTTCCATTATATATGTATACATACCCACACATGCACACACGCACACGTCAAGGTCACCAGTCTCCATCCACACGCACATGCACGCTCTCACATACACATGCACGCGCACCTTCGTTTTGGGATCAACACTATTTTATTATCTCCCCTTCATCCTAGCTCTCTTGTCTGACCCCTCTGTTCAGCATTCGCCAAACTAATACATCTGTTTGTTGTTTACACACCCGTCTTCGTCTTTTTTTTTTTCGTAAAGTCTCACTATATATATATATTTGTGTGTATGTGCGTGTGTGTGTATGTATGTATATATCTATATCTATATCTATATCTATATCTATCTATCTATATATATATATATATATATATATATTATAGGCGCGCATTGTTAAATGACTCAAAAATGTATATCAGTAGTAGACGAAAATTGTCCGGCAGTGGTGGTGGTATTGCTAGATGCTCATTTCTACCTTCGTGAGCTTCGTCAGTAGCATGTCCACACTGGCGACTGCATGCTAGGTCAAAATCCGTCGTAATTAATATAGGAAAACAGTAATTAAAAAAAGACCACTGAAGATGCAATTAGCCGGTCGGCTGAATATAAATTGGTTATGCGCAACATAAGCCATATTAGTTTAGAATATCACAATGCGTGGTTCTTATTTGAAAATTTTTGATCATTTATCTCCTCGACAAGGGATGTTCTGGGGCTAAACATCATCATCATCATGATTAACAACAACTACTGCAGCAGCAGCTGCAGCAACAACATCGAACTAGCATGGGAGCTTAAACGTGGTTGTTTTTGTTGTTTAAGCCTAGATTGAGTCTCATCAAGCAAACTTATGACCGTCTCGCCGTTTTGCATTCTTTAATGTTTCTGTCTTTTTAAAGACGGTAGAGTATGGTTTGTAGGACATTTGGTTGCTATATTTAGCATGTCGGTCGAGCGACCAAATGGAGAGCTCCCTCATTGATTTGCCTACACGTTGTACTTCGACCTGCTATATATAGCAATCAAATGAGTCTTAACACACGCCCAGCTATTTTAAAAAAGAGACAGATACATCAGTTAATAAATTGCTATGTAACAAAGAAACCAATCGGTTCGATCCTTATTCCGAGTTATCGAAAATCCTCTCATGGGGACTTAAATTTACAGCTAAACTAAACACATACGGATATGACACCGTATATTTATTTATTTATTAACTTACTCGGTATCTAGTTTGGCATCTCAACGACTGTCTTGTCTATAACGATTACAGGAAAAAAACGAAGAAGCCGTTTCCTAATAATGAAGTTGGCCTGATCCTAAGAAATCAGTAATAATCTTGCAGAGAATGTAGAGATTCACGCTGATATCTGTCTCTTCAATCTCTACTTTTATTTTTTCGTTCCGTTTTCTGTCTATTTATCTTGTGTCCATTTTCTGGCTTGTTTCCTGTATTTTCTTTCTTTATCAGTTTTACATCGTTTCAGCTTTCTTTGTTTTGTAATGTAACGCAGTACTTTGACTTAATAAAACTTATTATTATTATTATTATTATTATTATTATTATTATTATTATTATTATTGTTATTATTATTATTATTATTATTCATTTATTTCTGTAGCCCCCCCCCCCATCTATCTGTTGAATGTTGCCCTTCTGTAAACAGAAGATCATCGTTGCAGGTCGTCATCCCTTGTTATCTGGAGTTGGGAGGGTTCAGCGTTAGTACAGAAGTCCGGCAACTGAATAAGTGGCGATTGATAAGGGAATGGGAGAGAAAGTGCTGTCACTGAGTCTTGCTCCCATTATTCTCTCTCTCTTTCTCTCCCCCTCTCTCTCTCACTTATACACACACTTTCTCTCTCTCTTCCCTTTTCCTCCCTCCATCCCAATTCTCTCTTTCTTCTCCTTTCCTCCTCCTGTCCCGATTCTCTCTCCCTCTCTCACCTACACACCCACACACTCAATTATTGCTTTTAAGAGCAATTAGCAACTTCTGATCAGTTTAACTTTCAAGAAAGCAAGAGATGTCTTCGTCGTCTAATCATCATCATCAGCAGCAGCAGCAGCACCTCCTCCTCCTCCTCCCTCCTCCTTCTCCTCCCTTATTGTTTCTGTAACTCTTTAGTGGTTAATAAAGAAACCGTTATTATTATTAATAATAATATTTTATAAGAGCTGCAAGCAAGCAGAATTATTAGGCTACCTTGTGTTATTTGTTCCGGCTCTTAACATTCAAATCCCGATGGCGTCAGTTTTGCCTCTCATCCTTCTGGAGTCAATAAAATAAAGTATCAGTCCAGTACTGGTGTTGTTGGTATCGACTTACACTTTTCCCTAAAAACTGCTGGGTTTCTCTCTAAATTAGAAACAGCTATTATAGTGGTCTTTGTTTTGTTTCTTAACTGAGGAAGATGTTTGTCTTTTCTTTTTTCGTAGCTCCGTTACAGATTGTTCAATACGAATACTTTTACCAAATTTGAGTGACTTTTTCTGTTATGATTCATTTGCAATTTATTCAAGAAAAGTTATTAAAATATTGTTCGATTTTTAAGCAAAACCATCATTCGACATTTCAAAGGGTTTACATGATACCAACATTCAACGCAAACATGTCAGTGAAACACGTTTACAAAATGGGAGAAAGCTTAGACTTTTGAACAAAAAAGACACCAAAACAACTAACAGAACAAAAGCGTTATTAAAAAATATTGAACAAGTTTTGACAAATAATAATAATTCCAGTTTTTTAGTATAAATTTTAGCGAAGTTAGCGAAATTGACGACTCGAGAGGAAAACAGTGAGCAGAAGAAAACAGTGAGCGAGCTTAGAACTTTCATATTTACTTGCAACAACTGACACATATTGAATGGAAAATCTAGCCGAAAAGATATCTACTAGGCATAATCTAGTGTCAAAAACAAATCCAAGTCTCCTAGATCTTTTGATCAAGAAAGGGGAAAACGGATGCCATCGACTTATGCATTACCAAATATGGCGTGAATTTCCTCTTGTCATCGAGAAAACATTTGGAATTTCAGAACTGTATGCCAGGCTTTTAAGACTGAGGACGGGGCGAAGAGTTTGACCGAGTTGTTAAGTCAGACACCTACTGTTGCATCGGTGACATACAACATAGAGCGATGAAATACGATGATAATGATAATGGCAACGACAAATCCCTGGCCCATCGTCACCGTTGTAGCACACCATAGTAAAGTTGTGATTGCTCGCAATGGTCAGGAATGTTGTCGAATGAAATCTCAATGGATATACAATTCCTTATGACTCCCGAGAACCACAGAACCATACCCGCGTGTGGTTCTGTCGAGGTTTCGAAATGGAGAGGTTATGTGACAACAAAAGCCACTCGAAGGATTTCTGTCCCAAAAAGCTCAAAAGACATATTCATCAGTTTTGCAGCTTATGGAGAATGTCTATGGAGGCGGATGAAGACGCAAGCACGCATACACGTAGCACACACACACACACTTGTAATGTATGTATATGTTTGAGTGTATGTATATGTTTGAGTGTATGTATATTTATAATATATATGTATATATACGCATAGACACGAGTGTTGAATTGAAAGTAATGCAAAAGTGAACGCAGCATTTTATTAACTGACAGAAGTCGTTCAAAACGTATGTGTTGGTAGAGTAACTCTTCTTCTATAGTAACTTACCTTTCTGGTCTTTTTCACTGCAAGCAGACAATGGCCCCAAGCAGAAGCAATGTTCCGCCGTTGAGTTCTCGATAAAGGAGAGATGCAGGCTGTCCGACATTCACAGGAAGCTGCAGGTTGTTTCCGATGATGATTCCATTGCCAAAAGTAATATGCAGAGATAGATGAAATTTGAAGGTGAAACCAGCATTAAGACAAGCCATGTTGTGAGAGGCCTTCAATTGCGGCTACTGATACGAATCGTCAGCAAGTGGAAAAATTCATTCACAGGAATAGTCAATTCACAATGTGTGAACTTGTTGCACAACTGGACTAAATTCTGCATTGCAGAGGATGGTGGAAGATTTCTGATATAAGAAAGTGAGTGCAAAGTAGGTATATCGAGAGTTGACAGCCGATTTGAAAGGGTGGAGTGGAAATCTGCTCTGATCTGCTGAAAACGTTTCAGGGCAACGATGACAGGTTTTTCTTTTAAACAATCTGATGTTAGGGGATGAAATGTGATCATATCTCTATGATCAGAAAACGAAGGTTCACCCCATGAAATGATGTCGCACCACTTCTCCAAGGCCTAAGAACGTGGCTGTATTTTGAACAGTGAGCGGCACATTGAGACAATCAAAAAGCTTAAAGAAGCCATTAGGAAGAAGAAACCAAATAAAATTTTGAAATTTGATTCACATACTCTATTACAATTTACGACTACACGCACCTTTGGCAACAAATCAGGTAATAAGAAAATTGAGTGAGACATTTAGTTCCTCTATCTAATGTACATCCTGGATTAGGCGTCCTCCGATTTTCATCCGTTCGATTCAATGAAGGACAATTTTCGGAGACAAGGGTTTGATGACACAGACGAAGTGAAACGGCTGTGAAGTCGTGTGTACAACAGTGAACATCTGAATTTTTTCAAAGTGGATTCGAGGGGTGCGTTCAATGATGATGCAACTGCATTCATTGCAATGGAGACTATGTTGAGTAGTTCTTTCGTATAGACAAAATGTAATATATAATCATTAATTAATATTTTTTCCACTGCTAGGACGGCAAGCTGGCTGAATCGTTAGCACGCCGAGCAAAATGCTTAGCGTCATTTCGTCCGTCTTTACGTTCTGACTTTAATTTCTAGCGAGGT
Organism: Octopus bimaculoides; assembly: GCF_001194135.2. Classification (NCBI taxonomy): domain Eukaryota; kingdom Metazoa; phylum Mollusca; class Cephalopoda; order Octopoda; family Octopodidae; genus Octopus; species Octopus bimaculoides. The sequence goes on from NC_068982.1 coordinate 143,667,760, forward strand.
CGACTTTGCCTTTCACCCTTTCGAAGTTGATAAAATAAGTACCAGTTGAGCACTCAGGGCGATGTAATCGATTTAACCCCTCCCTCAAAATTTGAAACCAATATTTTCTCCACTGCTTAATTGAGGCAGCTTTTTAATTGTCACTGTATTAACTGTTAGCACAAACTCCACCATTGTTTTCTCTCCGAATAGCGTCCCTAAGGAATTTACCCAGCGAATTATTCTCTCTCTCTGTGCATGTGTGTATACATGCATGCACACACACTCACATACATACATACATACATACATACATACATACATACATACATATATACCCTGTTGTCGATGTTGAAATTCCAATGAAAGATCCTTGGATCCAGGTTAGAAACCGGCTCTGTCTCAATTGGCAAGAAATCTTGAAATAAAATTGAATAATGGCATACATACATACATACATACATACATGCATACATACATACATACATACATACATACATACATACATACACATGGAGACTGATAAAGTGGAAAGGAAATGAAGAAAGGGACCAGAAATTAATGAAGAGTAAGAACAGAAGTGGAAAGACAAAGGTGAAATGTAGAGTGAAGGAAACGTGCTTATGAGAGACAAAAGGAAAGCGAGAGAGAGAGAGAGAGAGAGAGAGAGAGAGAGGAGGGAGAGGAGGGAGAGGATTGTGTGTGTGAAGAAGAGTATTTGAGCGAGTGAGTGTGCGCATTTGTGTGCGCGCATTGAGTGTGCGCATTGAGGGTGTGCGCATTTGTGTGTGTGTGTGTGTGTGTGTGTGT
>NC_068982.1:143670477-143671245 GCF_001194135.2 Octopus bimaculoides
GCACAGTTTTTCTGTAATTTCATGTTTTCATAATCTTTTCTTTTCATAAATTTTACTTTCTGTTTAAGGTGCCAAGTCATCATCAAATTCTACTCAGGATGTCAAGGCATTGCAAGAACAGTCCTGATATATTTTGTTATGTCTGTGGTTCATTTACCACCAAAGCTCAGCAACGTGTCATCACAAGTGAAATCAAGAAGGTCTACCAGTTATACTTTGGCTGCTCTCTCGGGATCAAGATAAGAGTTGGGCCCCGCATATCATCTGCTCAGCTTGTTCAAATGGAATAAGGGATTGGCTAAATAAGAGGAAGAGAGCAATGCCGTTTGCAATACCTATGATATGGAGAGAGCCAAAGGATCATTTCATGGGTTGTTATTTCTGCAGCGTTAATGTATGTGGGTTTACTATAAAGACCAAGCATAAGATTGTGTATCCCAACTTGGAATCAGCAAGAAGACCAGTACCACACAACGATGATGATCTTCCTATTCCAATACCACCAGAAAATGGCCTTCAGATGTCTGACGAAGATGTATTTCCAGAAGAAAATGCTACTGCTGTGGAAGACACTGAAGTGGATGCAGATTTCACGATTGAAAATGAAGACGTACCACAGAAATTTTCTCAGGGAGAGTTAAATGATTTAGTTAGAGACTTGTCATTGTCGAAGGATAAAGCTGAACTATAAGCATCTCGCCTACAAGGAAAGTGTCTGCTTAAGAAAGATGTTTGTATTACTCATTTCAGGAAGAGAAATAGGGATCT
>NC_068982.1:143671492-143673987 GCF_001194135.2 Octopus bimaculoides
ATTTTCTTGATTCACATCTGGACTTTTTTGCAGAGAACCTTGGAGCAGTGTCTGATGAGCAAGGGGAACGCTTTCATCAAGATATTGCATCGATGGAACAACGATATCAAGGATTTTGGAATGCAGGAATGTTAGCTGTCTACTGTTGGATGTTATACAGGGATGAACCTGAGACAAAACACCATAGAAAGTCCAAATCCCAAAGATTTTAAGTTGTTATGCATTCGAGTGTATTCTAACTTATTTGTACACAATAATTTTAATTTTGTACAATAAAAAGCCATGAAATTATCGTATATTGTATTCCTTATACTTTATATAGACATGCTTTACGTATCCTATACGTTAAAACAGCAGGTATCATTAACATGAAAATGTGACCTGATAGAGGAAATTGGACTTCAGATTAGTAATCAGCATCAAGAATTAACCCAGAAAAGTCAATCAGCTACTCTGATGATTAAAAAAAGTTTCATTTTGTTGACCAGTGTAATCATAATGAGTTAGTTAAACATTCCTTACCTGTTTCTTTTTTTTTTTTTATCTTCTCCAAAGGAAAAGACCGCTTTGCCATGCGGCTAGCAGTACAACGCCAAAGAAAGTTAGTTAAACATTTCTTCCCCCCCCCCTTTTAATCTTGTCCAAATATTCCTATCTAGCTACTGTAATGAAAAGATCGCTTTGCCATGAGGCGCCCACCGTCCCACCTCCACCACCTCTTCCCCGTATTCAAACTGGGAGCGAGGCAATTTTTCTTTTTTTTCTTCGGTCGGGACGTCGGCGACTAAACCGGCAACCCCTCAGAGCTTGCTCTGTGAGGAGGGTGTATGATTCTTGCTATTTTGACACTCTACAGCAAGAAGAACAAGACCTGTATAAAGGCTAATTAACTCTTCTTCAGTGGGGGAGAGTTCCACCCAGGGATAACCGAGGAACCCCACACATCCTGGTTACCCCGACCACCAGGGGCACCTCAGCAAGTGCCTCTCTCCTTCTCAAATCCTCCGGCAAATCCCAATCTCTCAGCTGTTCACAGGTCCATTTATAAATCTAAGAACCCTATAATGATTACAGAGAATACTCATGTCACCAATATTTAAACTTTCAACCATATGTTTAGTCTTTTTGACTTTCTCTCCATTTTCATTTTCTGTTCTGACTTACACACGTTCCCTTATCTGTTTAAGTACTCTCTGTGTCTTTCATTTATATTTTCTCTTCTACGTTGCCGTTTCCTTGCTTGTTGTAGTGATTCGATCCTTTGCTTCTTACACAGAATGTAGCCAATGAATGTTTTGGGGGAGTAACCAACGAACACAAACAACATAATGGAGTATGACATTTCATAAACGAAGTGAGGAGAGCCAACCTTTGGAACAGTGACTTGAGACGTAGATCTACGTCCAAATTCGAAACCAAGACCCTAATGGAGAAACGGTGGGTCTACAACTGTTGAACACAGTTCACTAATAATTATTTCTACTCTAGGCAAAAGGCCTTGAAAATTTTGGGGGAACGGAGCCAGTCGATTATATCGACCCCAGTGCGTAACTGGTGCTTAATTTATCGACCCCGAAAGGTAAAGTCAACCTCGGCGGAATTTGAACTCAGAACATAAAGACAGACGAAATACTGCTAAGCATTTCGTCCGGCGTGCTAACGATTCTGCCAGCTCACCGCCTTCTCAGTTCCCTAATAATGAAACAAGAGGTGAGACGTGTTTGCCTTTATTGTTGTGGCAAGTAGAGAGTGAAATAGATAAATTAAAGTACTACATGTGTAGTAGCTTGGAAGAATGTAGTGCTTTGATAGTACCATACGTAAAAATGTATTGGCTATAGTAGTATCATCATATTTAGAAGTGTAATAGATTTAAAAGTCGCAGAAGTATAGATATATTTGCAGTTGACCATTTTTAGTAGTACCACACGTAGAAATGTGTTAGATTACAGTGGCAACACACAAAATTGTTATCTATAGAAGTGTCGCACTGAGAAATGTGTTAGGTGAAGTTATCACACAAAGAGTAATATAATAGTTATATGTGTTAGCTTTTGTTGTAGTAGTAGTCGTAGTAGTGGTAATAACAACAGCAGTAGTAGTAGGTGGTGGTGTTGGTAGTGATAGTAGTAGTAGTAGTAGTAGTAGTAGTAGTAGACACTGAAAACATTTACTGATTTTTGACACAGATTACTATCATATCTGCGTCGTTTATTACACTGCTAAGTTACTCGAGTGCCGATATCTGGCCGGGGGTCATTCATCTTTCACTCATTCATTTATTCGCCCATCCACCCCTTTCTACCTATCTAGCTATCCTAGAGCCATCCATTCATCAATCCATACACCCATTCATTCATAGCCTCTTTCTTTCTTTATTTCTTTCTTTCTTTCTTTCTTTCTCGTTTCGCTTCCTTCCACAAACAGGATGCTCTTTCATAAGAATTAACTATTCTTCTTACAACGCTTTCTCGCAAGCATCATCTTAATTTTTC
>NC_068982.1:143678324-143679089 GCF_001194135.2 Octopus bimaculoides
TAATGTTATAAAACGGGATAAAAATCCTCCTTATAAAAGAAACATCCTGAAGATGAGACCTGGAAACGTTGATAAAAGATGAACTACGGGGGTCTTATATGTAGATATAGAAGCGCCGAATAAAAACATTAAATTAGAATTGAGTTGTGTTTTCTATATTTTATGCCATTCACGAAGGCGGCGAGCTGGCAGAAACGTTAGCACGCCGGGCGAAATGCTTAGCAGTATTTCGTTTACCGTTACGCTCTGAGTTCAAATTCCGCCGCGGTCGACTTTGCCTTTCATCCTTTCGGGATCGATAAATTAAGTACAAGTTGCGTACTGGGATCGATGTAATCGACTTATTCCCTTTGTCTGTCCTTGTTTGTCCACTCTATGTTTAGCCCCTTGTGGGCAATAAAGAAATAAGAATCGTTAGCACGCCGGGCGAAAGGCTTAGCGGTATTTCGTCAGTCTTTACGTTCTGAGTTCAAATTCCACCGAGGTCGACTTTGCCTTTCATCATTTCGGGGTCGATAAATTAAGTACTAGTTGCGTACTGGGGTCGATCTAATCGACTGGCCCCCCTTCCCCCAAAATTATCAAGGCCTTTTGCCTAGAGTAGAAAAGAATATTTTATGCCAAAATTTATGTCAAAATTTGAAGCCAATACTTTTATACATACATACACACAGAAACCCACATATGTATATATATCGGCGTACGTACACTTTGGTCTCTTATATGTAAGTATATATATATATATATATATATATATATATATAT
>NC_068982.1:143679099-143679796 GCF_001194135.2 Octopus bimaculoides
ATATCTAAATTTTGTAAGTTTCTATTCTTTCATTCTTTCCTTCTATCAGCCCTTACACACTTCGTTCATTCCACCCTTCGTTCTTTCGTTCCCCCTCTCACATTTCCTGGCCTTCTCTTCATGCTCCCTTTCCTGCCTCTTTCACATCACGGTGTCTCATTTTTTTCTAGCCCCTCCCTTAATTCTTCTATACCTCTGCCTCTACCTCTCTTCTCACCCTACGTGACCAGTGTTCGGCCAGGTCTGACCTTTCTTTCTTGGTTTGACAACCATCCGTGCAACATCTATATTCCTCCCTGTACTTGTTAAATCTTATATCCCTGCTGTAAGGCTTTACTTCCACACACGCCTGCTTAATTTAATTCGTCCTTAGTCGAAAGACACCTGTTGTCATGTCCTGTTAATTGCATATGTATTTGTGTAACATTTCTCTGTTTTTTTCCGTCCTTATTTTCGTATACATTCGCTGCTTTCTTCCAAGGAATCTAATGTTCTTAACTTAGTTTTTCCTTAAGGATGGCCAGATTGGAGCAATCTCGGGTATAACCAGCCGAAATTGCAAAGATAATTTGGAACTCGACTGAGGATAGAAAACTCCGAATGACTTGTCCTTGCTTTGGATGTTTTGTTGTCCCTTTTTTGTATCACCTAACTGTCTGGATGTTTTGCGTTCTTGCCCCATTGTTGTATTATATAT
>NC_068982.1:143680642-143684213 GCF_001194135.2 Octopus bimaculoides
GAGAGAGAGAAGGAAAGAGAGATAGAGGTAGACAGACAGAGAAAGAGAGGATGAATGAGAAAAGAAAGACTGTGTGTTGAGTGAGAGTGTGCTGAGTGAGAAATACGAGAGAGAGAAAGATTCAGAGTTTTAATTTTTTCCAATTTTTGGTCCTTTACATGTCCGATTTGTTTCAAGAAGGTGCAAAATCAGCTTTAACGCTAATATCTGTCCCTATCTGTATTGTATCATTGAAATATCGAAAAACTTTTGATCGTCTCTGAAGGTATTTTTTCAACCTTCAATCATGAAATGAGAATGTAAATTCATTTCAGAATTAAATGTATATAATTCTTAAACAAGAATATCATTGACAATGACTTCGAAGTTTTGGCCAGCTAATTCGCTGTCAATAATATTCTTGTTTAAGAATAATAAATTTGTACACTACAAAAACATAGAGTAACTCATCATATTAAAGTAAAATCGTTTTTATGATTGAACATAAAAACAAACAAACAAATATGTATGTATGTATGTATGTTTCAGGGTTCCATATGAAGCAAAACAACCCCGTAAATTGAAAGTTTAGTATATAAGTCTGATACAAAGGTCTCTTCAACAAATAAACGTATTACTTACAAAGATTGGTAAAGTGAGAATGTTCACCAATGAAAATTAACAGATTACACATAAACAAATGAAGGTGTCTTTATGAAGCTATACTGTCTAATAGAAATAATCAAATTTCCCTCAAATAACACCTATTTTTTTAATGAAATGACATGGGCATTGTAGTCGTACGTAAACAGAGACGTGATGGCCATGGATGGAATGCCTGTAATCATTGAGCAAAGTAGTGGCGACAGATTAACCAATTGCTCTCAAACCGGAAAATATCAGGTTGCCACCAATATTAGTGGACGTTTTTGTTCCCCACCCTACCCCTTGCGCTCTTTTTTAATGAGAAGACAAAATTACTTGCATTCATATAATTCTTCCTTCGCTATGACGTTTGATAAATTCAAAAAGTTTAAAATCATCTTAATATTATTAAATATGGCAATGTATTCACTCACTTTTCCAATCTTCATTCGCCCCAGAGGGCGGGAAGATTGTCCCATCTATGAGAATCACTCGATTAATCTGTTAACTCTGATAACGAAAATGAACAAGACAGTAGCTGAAAGTGTCATATATTTCACACAATGCAAATCAATAAACCAGTCCAATGTTGTTACAAAGAAAATTTTTCCTAATTTCCAAGTAACAGAAAATATTCCAAGATCTAAAACTGAGTCGGAAATTATTCGGAATTCAGTAATTATGCTACAGGCACTTATGACGTTAAAAGAAAAAGAACCTTACTTGTTGAAGTGGTGCTACAGATATAAGCAATTATGGCTCAGTGAAAGGTTTCCTTGTTCATTTCCTACTTAATAGAAAGTATGGTTGTTTGCAGTCAAACATAATCGAGTTCAGAAGCGCATCAAATGAAATTGTTAAAGCCAAGGCATTAAAGATACTCCTGGAGAAAAAAGATATATTAGTGAAACAAATGGAATTTAAGACTAATAATTGGTATAAGATCTAAAGTACATTTGAACGTGTTGAAGGAAGAAATAATTCTATCGCAAATTTAGAGAATCACATAAGTTGTTTGCCCAGAATACATTTGAAACAGAAGTTTCAAATGTACACGAGACAAATGGAAAAAAAAAAGTGGTGAAGTATTAATGTTGAAAATATATCATCGTAAAAATTCACGAGTATTTCTATATATCAAAATTGAATAGAGTTGCTCTCTCGCAGTAAAACAAGATGGCTGTTGCTAAGAAAGTAATTCTTTCTAAGATGAAACTCCACTGTAATTAAAAATGGTTCTGGCAACGAATCGAGAGTGATATATCTAAGTCACATACATTTTAAAAACTAGATTAGCCATACGACAAAAGGAAGCAACCATTACACTCTTTGGGTTTCCGATACTGAGATGAGTAAGTTTGTTTCTTTATTGCCCACAAGGGGCCAACGAAGTGTGGACAATACAAGACATGTGGGTGGATAATACAAGACATGTGGGTGGATGATAAATGAATATGAGAAATGGAATGAAGTTCTCTCAGTCCCACCTCTGAGTCACTTCATTTATACCTTTGTTCACTTTTTATACTTCGTGCCTGCCAGGACATCGAACCCGTACTCCTCCACTAGTTGTACGTACGTCAAATGCAATGATAATTTTTCAATATCCAGGTCTATTTCCCATATTTTATAACCGCTTTAAATTTTTTTGAGTTTTTCCTTTTGTTCTTCATTTAATAACAGGCAACAATGCCACCCTTGCATATTATCATATTTATTTGTTTCCAGTGGTCTTATGTCTTTCCATGTTTTAATCTCCTCGCACATTTTTCTGTTAGAATTGTCATATATTACTGTGTAATTGTTCTTTTTCTTTTTTCCCGGAGGTGGGGAAGTTGGAGAGCTTGTATCCGTATGCGATTGTTTGTGTGTCAGAGGGAGGTGAGTAGGTTCAGCGTCTGTAGGGGAGGGTGAGAGGAAGAGGATGTGGGTGGGTGTTGGGTAGGGTTCTGCGTTTGTTTTGCTTGGTTTCTTCCTTTTCCTTTTTTTTTCTTCTGTTTCTGCTGGTGTTATTACTTACGTTTTTCTTGTCTGTACTTCCGTCTTTTTGGCTTGTAGAGGGCAGTTCGCTTTCTGGCCACACTTGTAGCATCCAGGGGTCCTGCCCTCTACTCTTATCCACTTTACATCTATCGATAGTGTCTCTGGTATTTCCTCAATAATGTCTTTTGGCCCTTGGATGTATTTTTTTAAATTGTTTACTTGTTTCAGTCATGGGACAGCCGCCATGCTGGAACACCGATTTGAAGGATTTAGTGGAACAAATTGACTTTAGTACTAATTTTTAAAACCTGGTACTCGTTCTATTGGTCTCCCTTACTGAGCCGCTAAGTTACGAGAACGTAAACAGACTAGTACCAATTTTAAAGTGGTGGTGACCCCCCCCCCCACACACACACACACAAACGCACACATGTATATATACATATACATACACACGCACAGCAAACACGCGCGCACACACACACACATGTATGTAAGTGCGCTCGTTTGTGCACTGTCTTTTGATAGGTCTTGTTTTTCCTCCTGCAGGTTGCCCCTTATCTCTTAACCAAGCTTGAGATTGCCTGTTTAGTCGCCGACCATTCGACTAAGCAACAGATTGTACTGGGGATACATGTTATTAATAGCGCTCATAAGTGACCTGTGGCAAAGAGTTCTCTACCAGGAATAGGCCCTATCGGCCTGTTTATGACACTCTTTCTTCTGTGTATTAAAATATATTCCCGGTTGAGAACTTCTGAGGTTGAGGATGGAGCGGGAAGAAAATGCCATAAATAAGCAATCCTTCTCTGTTTTCTTTCATTCTTTTTTATTTAGTTTCATTTTTTTACAGCTACAAGATCATCGTCAAATTTGACGGACGAAATTTCATATATGCATATATGTTTGTAAGTTTTGTTTATAATTATTTAAATTCTTCCTCTGAGGAAGGAACTGGTTTCTA
>NC_068982.1:143684223-143686576 GCF_001194135.2 Octopus bimaculoides
AAATTGTATTTGTAATGTGTGAGTTTGTTGATTTCTTTTTCTGAAAATCCAGGCTTATCCAGACTGTCAGTTAGGTCTTTACTATCAAAACTTAATACATCAATTACTATTGGTATAAATGTAAATTTGTAATCTGGATATAAAAGTTGGAAGTTTCGAAGCAGCTGTCCATTCCATAGCTATCCTCTTTCTCTTTGGTTTTCAAAAATATATTCACACCTGCAGGACAGCTGACCTCTATGGCAATACATACTTTTCCTTGTCTGTCCCAAGTAACAATATCCGGCCTGTTAAGCTTACACTTGACAGATGTTTTGATGAGAATGTTCCACCAGTATTCTTTATGTTGATGTTTGTGTACGTATTCAATAACAGGTGTATTCTCTATATTTATTTCAGGACAGTCTTTTTTCGAATGGCATTGTATATTGTTTTTGCGACAACGCCGTGTTGCATCGGGAGGTAGGACTTTAATGACATTTTTGGGCAGCAGCTAACCAAGTCTGATGCCTTCCACAGAAATATGACATAATCTATGTTTTCGGTTGCATCTTGAAATCTAGGGCTCCACTGTCTCTTGTTTATTAGGTATGTATGTATGAATGTATATATGTATGTATGATGGTCTTGTCATCTTGTCCGTTTAGAGGACACCCGAATTCCAAATCAAGTGTTGTATGGTGAGCTGGGAAAAAGAAAACGTCCCCGTTGCAAGCCATGTAACATCTCAAATACAATCTTAAAGAGATTCTTAAAAAGATCAATGTAAATACTAACACCTGCGAAGGTCTTGCATCAGATAGACAGCTGTGGAAGAATATGATTGCTACTGATTTGTAGCGGAGAACTACAAATGCCTAGGGGTATTTGAAGGGGATGGAATCAAACACTCAATGATGAGGGAAAAGATCAGAAGAGAATATCGCAGGGTAAGGGCAACACTCAAGACAGAGTTGAATTCAAGAAACAGGATCGAAGCGGTCAATGCTCTAGCCATACCAGTCCTGACTTACAGTTTCAGTATCATTAACTGGTCAATTACTGAAATATGTAATCTTGACAGAAAAATACGAAAAATGCTGACAATGCATAGAAGGCACCACTGTAAGGCAGATATAGAACGACTTTATCTGCCAAGAAAAGAGGGTGGCTGTGGACTTTTACAACTGGAATTTATAAGAAGATTACCACAATTGGCCTAGACACCTACCTTAAAAACTCTGATGACTGGATGTTAAAACTTGTCTCAAAGCATGAAAACAAGAAAGTATCATACTCAGTAACAAAACAGGCAAAATAATATCTAAGTGAATTCCAAATACAAGTTCCAGAATTAGACGTGCGAGAAACAAGCACAGAAGAAACTAAGCGTATGAAAATCCGTACTAAAATTGCTGCCTTAGATATTCTTACTGATAAATGGCAAGAAAAACCTGACAATGCCAAATACCCAAAGAGAGCGAATAGTGCCAATGTTGACAAAGCCCTTACTCATCAATGGTTAGTGTCTTCTGGCTTAAAATCAGAAACAGAAGGGTTTATCATAGCAGCCCAAGATCAATGCCTACCTACTAGAAACTACTAGGCCAACATATTAAAGAACAGCAGTAGCCCAACATGTCGTATATGTAAACAACAAAATGAAACCATTGATCATGTTGTCTCCATGTGCAGTCTTCTTGCGCCTACAGAGTATCTCAACAGGCATCATAGAGTAGCATAGAGTATTCACTAGGTAATTTTCAAACACCTGGACCTGCCCCATGATAAAAACTGGTGGGAACACAAACCCCCTCCAGTTCTTGAAAATGATCACATCTCACTCCTCTGGAACGTCAGGCCAGACATTATATTGAAAGACTTCAGACAAAGATCAAGACTCCTCATTGATATGGCTGTCCCAATCGATATAAACGTATCTGTCAATACCTATCAAAAACTGAGCAAGTATAAAGATCTTGAAATAGAAATTGGCAAATTGGCAAAATGTGGAACCTCAAGACTAAAGCAATACCTGTTGTCATAGGTACCCTAGGAATGACAGCAAAAGGAGCTGATTCCTACCTAGCTCAGATAGCAGGAAACCCCAAAATGGCAGAAATTCAAAAGATAGTGCTCATGGGAACTGCCCATATCCTACGTAAAATGTCATCTCAAATTTTAAAACAGATTCATTATTTTCTTATGTTTTCTTAAACATTCTATAGAACAATATTATGTGCAAAACCAAATATATGACACCCAAGGCATAATACCAACATGAACTTCTAACTTGTCTCTTGAGGTCTCTGGATGAGACTTGGATCCAACTTGTACAAATAAGAAGCAAAAGTCAAACAGATAATAATAATAA
>NC_068982.1:143686586-143687865 GCF_001194135.2 Octopus bimaculoides
GTACAGTTATTATCTTATCTATAGTTGTTGAAAGGGTGCTGAGAATGACATCTATTTCATTAATAAAGAAATAATAAATGTATTCAATCAAGCTACGACATTACACATTACACATATTTCTGAGATTGATTTCAAACTCGGAAATCAAATTTTTATCGCTATTTTTCGGCAGGATAATAATGTTTCGTAGCATAGATATAAAACCATATTGAGTGGGAATATAGGAATATATGATATAATGATATCAAACCAATGTAATATACTATCTCAAAGATAGCGTGTTTGTACTACTACTACTACTACAACTACTACTACTACTACTACTACAACTACTACTACACACATACATATTCTTTTTTGTGGAAGGGAGCATATTTAGTGGTATAGTAGTTGTAATTATAACAATGGTCACAGCAGAGGAGGGTGACAATTCAGCAAAGACAATGACTGTAATTGATTTGTGTTGAATAGTTGCTTATAAGGCATGTAACTTTTTATGAGATGCAGTCATGTATTTTGGTCACAGAAGCAGGTGAATGCCGAAGCGGGCCTGGACAATGGCAATTCTATAACTGTGCAGGAGTAAAGAATATTTTAAATTCTGTTTCCTCAAAGGAATTTTGCATATGTTGTAGTCTCACATAGAATCTGAGAAAACAATATAATTTCTATGTGTAAAACTTAGATATGTTTTGACCAAAGATTGGTCCAGGCCATGTCTAATTTAATAGCACCACCTGATAGGATTATCTAAATCCTTTTTACAGTCAAGTTTTGTTTATGGTCCATTGAAGTAGTGAGTTCTTATTGAGTGAGTTGTATCCAGGTATGGGTGGCTTGTCTGGTATTCTTTGAAGAAAGCTGTCTAGACTCCGTTTAAAGCTCATAGGATCCTTTTCCTCTTTTATCTGTTTCGGGACAATGTTAAACTGGGCAGGGCCTGTTGAGGAAAAGAAATTATGCCCCAGTGTACCTATATGCTGTGATCCTGAATTGAGCAGGGGATGTATGGATCGTGGTCCCAGCCTTGGATGAACCTTGAAACTAATGTTCAGGTCGTTTGGGCAATGCTGGCAGTATATTTTCCACATCGTACAAATGATGTACAGCTCGCAGCGGCGCTGGAGAGAGTAGAGCTTCAAGGCTTTAAGGCGGTCCCAGTAATCAAGATCACTCATGCCTTCAATTCGTAAGCATTGATAGAATTTCAATTCATAAGCAGAGAATCCGGAGTGGAATTTTGTTTTCTGGTCATGTGTTGTTGTTTGGGTTCTTATTA
>NC_068982.1:143687875-143688021 GCF_001194135.2 Octopus bimaculoides
ACTTGTCTCTTGAGGTCTCTGGATGAGACTTGGATCCAACTTGTACAAATAAGAAGCAAAAGTCAAACAGATAATAATAATAATAATAATAATAATAATAATAATAATAATAGTAATAATTAATTCGTTTTATTGGCCACAAGGGC
>NC_068982.1:143689829-143694191 GCF_001194135.2 Octopus bimaculoides
AAGGAAACGCTAGTATTAAAAGTAGTAGTAGTAATAAAAGAAGAAGAAGAAGAAGAAGAAGAAGAAGAAGAAGAAGAAGAAGAAGAAGAAGAAGAAGAAGAAGAAGAAGAAGAAGAAGAAGAGGTTGGTGGGAAGGGAAACGGTGTGAATATGGTGTGAGGAAAGAATGTGTTGCTGTGGTAGGTTTTGATTAGTTTGACATGAATGAAAGCTTTGAATTGCTGAAGGGTTATCTTTTAGTTCCGGATGTCTAAGTTCATCTGAGGATCAAGGGAAGTTGAAGGAATTTATAAACGAAAATATATCGTGACTGTATTTCTATGTATATACCTGTGTGTATATGTGTGTTAGTGTGTGTATATGTTTTATGAATGTGTTAGTATCTCAAGAGTATATTTTTGTGTCTTGCTATCGTTGTGAGTGAGTATGTGTATTTTGCATATTCGTATTTATCTATGTGTATTTGTGCGTGTGTGTGTGTGTGTGTGTGTGTGTGTGTGTGTGTGTGTGTGTGTGTGTGTGTGTGTATGTGTGTACGAATGTGTGTGTAAGTGTGTGTGTGAGAGAGTGTATATGCGTTTGTGTGTAGGTGTATATATATGTGCGTGTGTGTGTGTGTTCGTGTGAGCGTGGATATATTTTATGTAGATATCTATAAGTTAAGCTAAACAAAAATGTAATGTGTGTGTGTGTGTGTGTGTGTGTGTGTGCGTGTTCGGGGCCATGCTGGGGCACCGCTTTGAAGAATTTTAGTCGACTGAATCAACCGCAGTACCTATTTTTTTTAAAGACTGGTACTTATTCTGTCGGTCACTTTTGTCAAACCGTTAAGTTACGGGGACGTAAACACACCAACACCGGTTGTCAAGAAGTGATGGAGAACACACACACACACACACACACAAACAACACACACAAGTGTGTGTGTGTGTGTTTAGCTAAATTATTACTCAATACGTGAAGTGTGTTGCTTTAATCGGTATTTTTATTCTTTTAGTAGGACCGTTCAAACCAGATTATTTGCCCCTCGCACAAACACTAACCGCCGTCCGGATTTCAGCTGCTGTTATTGGATTTTCGCAGTACTCCACCCTTTATTTTGTGAGCCACGGTAGGCCGCCAAGATAGGCACTAAAATTCAACGTTTCTGGCCCAGTACTATCCCCATACAAAAGCTTCTAAAAAGCTACACACACCTGCATAGAATGAAATAGTCTGCACCCATTGCAGTTCATCAAATACCTGATGGTAGTTTTATTTCCACGTCTTGTCTCCGCTACTCAGGCTCTTCGCACAGGTTTTGCAGCCTTGTGCATAAGTACACGCGTTCTAATATTCAGATTAGATATACAAATGTCATTCTGTGATCAATCTGAACTTAGGCATTAAATAATTATTTAACTGTGTAATTAGTTAATTTTACAGACAGTAAGTTCTAAATGTATACATATCGAGATGTCACTGAAATTGTTATTTATTTAGGAAAAGATTAACGAAAATATATTTAGAAGCTAAATAATTAGTCACTAAGTAAGACTGTGTGTAAAAACACTCGATCACTAATTTCAGTCATAATTAGACAGAAATGTACCGTAAAAAAAAGGAAAAAAATGGAAAACAATCCCTTGAAGTTGCAATCATACCATGAAGGTCGTATGGTCATTTACCCACAAAATATATACATATACTGCTACGAAAATATGTATTTTAATGTCAATATTAAACTAGGACGTTTGAGTAGTAGAAACAGCAAAGCCTCAAACAAAATACCTTCTAGTATTTACTCAAACGAGTGTACAACGCAGAAGAGTATGTAGTTAATAGGCTAGTTGATAATAACCCTGATTTTGAGAACGTCCAGTTTTGATATATTAAAATAAAAATCTTTGTGATGAGAATTTAATTTTACTTGCCGAATATGCAGTAAAGGGTAATGCCCATGACCCTTGCACGTCCTTCAAGACGGTGAGCTTGGTGCTTTTATTGTTCCGTTTAAACTGCTGTCAGTCAGCCCCTGCAGGAAATACATGAGCAGAGAAGATTTTTCAGAAGAACGATGATCTGGCGGAAGAAGGACTGCGTAGAGAGAGAGAGAGAGAGAGAGAGAGAGAGAGAGAGAGAGAGAGAGAGAGAGAGAGAGAGAGAGAGAGAGAGAGAGAGAGAGAGAGAGAGAGAGAGAGAGAAATGAGTGGATCAGGATTCCTTGAATGAAGTACAAGATCAACCAGTTCTGAAGATTAAATTGGCTGAATGGTTTTCTTATGTAGCCCTGATCAAATCTAATAAGAATACTTGAACTCAGCTGTTGAAGATAACAAAAGATCAGTTTTGTTGTGCCACCACTCTTTTCAAAGCTGAGCTGGAATCTAATCATCGCAGATACATACAGCGAGGCGAGCCACCGACCAAGTATCTTCTTAGTCGCTCGACATGCAAGAAACAGAATACAAATTACACCTTTCCGTCTTCAAAAAGGCCACTAGACGAAACGGTCATGGTAAGAACGTCTTTAATTGTATGTCTACTCAGTCAAAGCTGATCTGAAGCTAAACAATAACAACAATAATAACTTATAAGTTGGTGAGCTGAGTCAATAAGAGTTTAAATGTCCTAGCCTTGAGTGGGGGCACCTAGCACAATATCTGTGTAGATACGAACCGGCAACTCATCGACCGGTAGTCTGATACTCTATCGCCTCAGCCAGATGTGAATACTGGTCTGCTCATAAGACAAGAGGGGTTCATCCGGGTACGATATGGAACAAATACCAGTAACAGACCTGTGATTCATCATCACATTGACACCACATTAACCGAACGGTGACCCAGTTCTTCATAAAACAGCAAAGAAACCTATTTTGGGAAATGTAAGGGACACAATAGTATATATTTTGAAACGATAAACAGTTGGTAGAGGTTTGTAATACTTGATAGAGATTTGATGGAGCGATAAAATAAAAAGAAAACCCCTTTGTAGCGTAAAAATGAATGAATTAATAACTGAAAAAGAAAAAAAAAGATGTAAGTAAATAAAGCTGACATTAAATGCTATTAGATTTCAACAAATTATATGGAATATAAAATGTTTTAATCTTTTTAAGATGATACTTTTTATAAATTTGAATTATAACTTTATTTTATATTCTTCGTTTTTTTTTTATTAGGTACACATATTCATAAAAGAAAAAAGACACTTACGCCTAGATACTTGCACATAGATAGACACAGATACTCATCTGTATAAATGAAGTGCAGCCTTTTGTTTTTGTTTTTGTTTTCGTTTTTGTTTCTAATTCTGATCGTATTTCTTCTCTGTATTCGTTAAGTTGTTGACTCAAGCCCTGTGGATATTCAGATGAATTGATATATTCAAGTTAGTATGAGATATAAAACAAGAATTGTTGGAGGAGAAATTAAGAGGAAGGTGGAGAAAGAATAGAGGGTAATGAATAAGAAATAGAGGAAGCAAGATATTGACAAAAAAAAAAAAAGCAGGATTAAGTGGGTCGAACTCTTTCTGCTTCGAGACTAGTGTAGATAGAATCCGGAAGTTTGATAGACCAAAAATGATTCATGTAAATTCAGTCATGATTCTAGATAATACGAACTCTGAACTTAGCAATATTCCATATTTCGAAGATCATATCTAGTGGTGGTGGTGGTGGGGGAAAAGCCTTTTTGTAAACAGATTATTACTAATGTTATTGTTGTTTAACTCTAAGTCGACCCTGTTTGAGTAGATTTATGGTCAAGGCATTCCGGCCGTGGCCATCCTGATTTTTTTAAAACGTACTTAACTAGGACTACACTAACTCATAATTCTTTCATTTTATTTTTTAAGACGTTGAGTGTAAGTGGAAGGAGAAGCCCCGCCTCATTGGGCTGCTTGCGACTATGTTAATTTTCTAAGTGTAGCAATTTCAGCCCTTTTACTAGAGTTCCAGATTCCCAAATATTTTAAAAACAGTAGCTTTGATATCGCCTGGTGGATATTATTGAATCGCGTAGATTTCTGGTGAACATGCATTGGGGATTTTTTAAAAAGAATTTGTATTGCCATCACTGATTTTGTTTCATGTGACTGAGGCTTATTCCACCAACATCCTTTCTTCTATAGGAACAGGGCCTGACATTATGTAGGAGGGGGAAGACGATTATAGGAAGACAGGCAAAGTCTCTCTCTCTCTCTCTCTCTCTCTCTCTCTCTCTCTCTCTCTCTCTCTCTCTCTCTCCTTATTTTCTCGTGTTCCTTTCTGTTGAAGAGCGTAGGCTCGAAACGTAAAAGACTTTCTGACTTTCCTGAGCGTTAAACTAATACACCTGTTTGTTGTTTACACAGCTGTCTTCGTCTTTTTTTTTTTGT
>NC_068982.1:143699321-143702066 GCF_001194135.2 Octopus bimaculoides
AATCTAATAACGCCTGCTGGGTCTGGAGTAATTGTCCAAACCGATGAATTATAATTCTCATATAAACCAAAAAACACGATAGGGAGCAAGCACCGCACAACATTATTTATTTGTTGTTATTAATCTCTCTGTCTCTCTGTCTCTCTCTCTCTCTCTCTGTCTCTCTCTCTCTCTCTCTCTCTCTCTCTCTCTCTGTTGTATGGAAAATATAGAGAAATAGTGGAATAACGCAATGATGATACGTCGTTGCCAATAATTTACAAAGTGGTGTTCTCTAAAACTAGAGAGCAGAGTAACAAATGAAATGTTTATGTAAGCATTAATAAGTGCTTCATTTAACTCATGAAAGTGAAAAACCAGTCTTTGCATTTTGTTGATAAAAATACTGGAGTGCGAACTAAGGGGAAGACTTTGATAGTTTTAGACCCGTAACTTTACGAAGTGCAGAATTTAAGATTTTGGCCAAGTTGTTAGCCAAGACGTTGGCACTTGTCATTGATAGTATTCACGGTGACGCACAGACATGTCTCATCTCAAACAAATCTATTCGCAACAATCTCCACCTCACGCGATGCATCACAGAGTGAACCTGGTACATCATAAGGAACCTCGTTTACTTTGCCTTTCAACATTAATGGGGGTGGGGTCGACAAAATAAAGTATCTGTCAATTTCTGGGTTCGATGTCATCGACAAACTCCCTTCCCTCAAAATTGCCACCATCGTGTCAAAATTCTTCTTCTTCTTCGTTGTTGTTGTTGTTGTTGTTGTTCTTCTTCTTCTTCTTCTTCTTCTTCTTATTATTATTATTATTATTATTATTATTATTATTATTATTATTATTATTATTATTCCTCTTCTTCTTCTTCTTCGTTGTTGTTGTTGTTCTTCTTCTTCTTCTTTTTTCTTCTTCTTCTTCTTCTTCTTCTTCTTCTTATTATTATTATTATTATTATTATTATTATTATTATTGAGTGAGAGAGCAATGCATACCATGAAAGTGACAAAGCCCAATATACCCATCATGACTACCCGTCTGATAAAGGTACACCAGGCACATGCATCGCAACCATATGTGCGCGACATGGTGATCTCATATCGAGATGGACAGTGCATGACCTTGCAGGTGGGACCCAGTTAGAATCTTCTCCAAGTCGAGTAGCCCATCCCGCTCAAAAAGTCCCTGAATAAAGGTTGTTTAAGGATGTTGAACAAAGCACCCATGTTTCCAGAGGTGAATAATACAAACTCCAAAGAATTCTTCTCAACAACTGGCTATGATGCCCCCCACCCACTTCTGCTCGTGATCAGAGATGCACATATCGTCAGCCACCAAGGGACATGCTCAACTGGCGAAGATCAAACAACTGACAAACAAATCTGTGGTATTGAGCAGAATATTTGCCGTAGCCCATCTTTTACACCAAGACAAAATATGTACGTGATAATACTTTCAATCAGTTAAGATTAGAAGCTATGAGTGCCAGTTCCTGGTAATGCATCAGGACATTATTATTATTACTATTATTATTATTATTATTATTATTATTGGCAGAATCGTTAGCACGCCGGGTTAAATGCTTAGCGGCATTTCGTCTGTCTTCACATTCTGAGTTCAAATGCCACTGGGGTCGACTTTGGCTTTCATCCTTTCGGGGGGCGATAAATTAAGTACCAGTTGAGCACTGCGACTGATGTAATCGACTTACACTCTCCCCCAAAATTTCAGGCTTTGTGCCTATATTAGAAAGAATTATTATGATTATTATTATTTTTTCTTCTTTCTTCAAATTTTCTTTCATTTCTCGCCGAGTGTTTTCCGTACACCTAGGGCAGAGAAGCTCATTGTATGCATTCCCACTTTACACACGCAAATTCACAGGTAAAATACGTATGTAAAAAAATTGATAAATAAATAAATTCATGAATGGATGTTGTTTTCACAGCGAATATGTTCTTCTCAGTACATGAGTCGTTCCATTTAACACGATTTTTTGCACTTCCTGTAGGGATGGTAGGCTTGGTATCATTTTCAAATAGGTTTCAGTACCCCCTTTTTTTTTATCATTCCTAGAGATCCTACAATCACTGGTACGGTAATGGTGGATGAATGCACACCCAAATAGCTATTTTTTGGTGAGCTTGAATAGGAGAAAAGCTATTGGTGTAAACCTAAAAAGAGGTTTAAGGACGGCATAAGGACTATCATGAAATCACTTGCAATGGATCCAGAGGGCATAGAAATCCTTGCTTCGGATCGAGCTGGATGGCGAACAAAAGTGTGGAGTGAAAGCGTTTGAAGAGGCCAGGATAACGCATGCAATACTGAAGAGAGATTTAAAGAAGAATATTATGATCGAGAAGGTGAATCACAAACACCGTTTTGTGTGCACAGCTTGTGACAGATCATGCCTCTCTTTTGCTGGGTTCAAATCTCATTTGCGGACCTATGAAAAACGAACCTCCACCAACTAATCTGCCTATATGTCTATACACACCTTTCAATGCCATGTTTGCCATAAGGTCTGCAAATCTAACTGAGGCCTCAAAAGACATTTTAAAATCCACAAAGATCAGAACTTAACTGCAGCTCTTGGTGGTCCAAATCGGATATGCAATCTACGTGGGTGTCTTTTCAATAAGTCTTTCTTGTTTAAAAAGCCACACCAGACGCTATGATGGACCTAAGGTGCAGGTACAGGAGATGGTCAGACTCTGCATAATGAGTAGACAACCCCCATGTGTG
>NC_068982.1:143703154-143705544 GCF_001194135.2 Octopus bimaculoides
TGTGTGTGTGTGTGTGTGTGTGTGTGTGTGTGTGTGTGTGTGTGTGTGTGTGTGTGTGTGTGTGTGTACGCACATGTATGTATATATATATATGTATATATAAATATGTGTGTATAAGAGGGGTACCCAAAAGTAACCGGAAACGTTCTCTGTGGGAGAAGCCTGTTATAGTTCGGGATTCTGCTGCCAGACGCCACTTGATGTAACCCTCAGACATCAGTCTGCTGACCGGCGTTGTAAGATGAGGTCGAACTACCACGTGGTACGTCTTTGTTTTGCTGTGCTTCTCCTTTGTTCATCGACTTTTGAGATGAGTGAAACCAAGAAACAGTGTGCTTCGTGAAATTCTGTTTTCAGCTGAGGAAAACGACGGCCGAAAAAGCTGTTATGCTTCAAACATCTTACAAGGACGCTGCCAAGAGCAAAACACAAGTTTACGAATAGTTTTCACGCTTTAGGAATGGTTACTTGTCGCTTGAAGACCAACCTCGTTCAGGGCCACCGTCGACCTCCCGAACGAATGAAAACGTGATGAAAATTCATGAACTGATCTTGGAGGACCATCACTGAACAATTGACGAACTTGTTGATATGACTGGTATATCCTGGAGCTCCTGCCAACGAATTTTGAGTGAAGAATTGCAAATGAAAACAGTTGCAGCAAAATTTGTCAGTTACTACTGAATGCGTGTCATGAACTAAAAGAACAGTTGGAAGTTGATCCGGATCTTCTTTCGAAAGTCATCACTGGTGATGAAAGCTGATACTAAGGAATTTGCAGATATGGAAGAGGTGAAGAAAAAATGACGCAAGCGTTAAAAGGCATCATTTCGCGTCTTTTAATATTTTGAAGGCGATATAAGTGTAAACAGGTAAATCAAAATGAATAAAATGTTATTGCAAAATTCCGGTTTCTTTTGGGTATCCTCTCGTACATACATATATACCTATATCATAATGGAGAAAGCTGCTTATTAATTAGGTATTTAATAGTTACTAAAAGAAAGCAATTATTAAAGACTTCACCGTCTGGAAATTTTTTATAAATTCATGTTCCAAGAAATTTCCTATAATTTCGATTTCTGAAGTTTATTGAATTTTTGAACTCCAATTTTTCGTAAATTTAAATATTCGTAGCATTTACCGCGGAGTATTTCGTTTTCATTTGCAAAGTCTCTCACTCTCTATTTCAATGTTTTCATTTCAAGTTTTAATTCGCTATTTGCAAAACCCACAATTTATTCTATATACGTAATGTAAAAACATTTGTTGAATGAAAATTTTTTTATATACCGGTATAATTTTGGTAAAAAAAAAAGTTAAGTGATTTTGTTGTTATGCCTTACAATAATAACTATCTGGACCAATATTGGTCATCTTTTTAAACTTAAAAACCATGCGAGGAGCTTTTTCGGTAAAAAAAAAAAATTGTATTTTCAGAGAAAAAGGTGAACAATTCAATGGAAGTTTGGCTGTTGTTTTTAGAACAATCCAAACCACCCACCGTCTTCACTCTCACAAGTATTGATGTTTTTTCAATATTTTTCTACATTTTTCATTTTCATTTTATTTTATCTAGTTTCAGCTCATGAGCTGTGGCCATGCTGGGGCACCGCCATTTGGTGTTGCTACACAATTTTACTTCACGAATTTTACTTCAGGAATTGACATTTGGTGCATGAGAGAGTTTGATGCAGCTGCTCTCATCTGCGCTAAACATATTTTATGGAATGATGATGCCGAAGTAACACACGCGTGGTCCATTGGGGGAATATAAGCAACAACAAAATAAATTGTAATCTAAATTTTTACCCCCACCTCAATCAAGCGAAGCCGTGTGTGTGCGTAAGAAAAAACATTTTCTATCAGAAAAGTATGCTATTAAAATGAATTATTGTTTACATAACCCTTTTCAAAAATCACTGTGGATAAATGCCAGCAATGACCTTATCAGGCTCTCCAGTATTTAAACTCATAAACAGAAACAATCAGGGGCAGGGAGTGGGCTTGCAAAAAAATCAATATCTTTTTCAAATTTTTATTGCATGATGGGAAGAAAATATTGAAAAACACCAATACATGAAAGAATGATTAAGAAATGAGGTGGGTTAATTGGGATGTGCTAGAAAAGACAGCCAAATCTCCCTTAATTAATTCACTTTTCCCTCTGAAAATATTAACTATTTAAAAAATTTTCTACCGAAAAGACTCCTTCCATGGTTTTGAAGAGTAAAAGAAAAAAAAAATATTGGCCAAAATAGGCCCGGAGTGGGATGATGAGGGAGGGTGTAAAAAACATTTTTCAAAACTTTTTTTCATACAAAGATGAACCCCTATCCCATCATTTCGATGGCTGTAGGTTAAAAGAAAAAATGGGGAAAATCCTCGTC
>NC_068982.1:143705821-143707432 GCF_001194135.2 Octopus bimaculoides
TATACTATATAGATTTGATGTCTATCTATCTATCTACCTATTTCTCTCTCTATCTCTCTCTCTCTCTCTCTCTCTCTATCTATCTATCTATCTATCTATCTATCTATCTATCTATCTATTTGTAAATTTCTTTATTTGAATTTTGTTCATTAAGCACCATTGCTTTTTTTTATCGTTTAATCTCATTCATCGCATTGAGTTTTAGTTAGTTATTTTTTTACGGTGCTGGTCTTGCTGTTACAAGCATCATATGTAATTATGGTTTTTGAATCTCTCGTTACGTTGATTGTAATTTTAATTGGTTTATTGTTTAATTAACACTAATGTGAAGTGCTTTTTTAGTTTTATTTAATTCTGTTTTAGTAGTCACGATTTAATAGGTTTAATAAGCGATTGCTTAAATCTGTTTATTTCTTATGCTAGTTTTTTTTTTTACTTGTTTAAGTCATTGGACTGCGGCCATGCTGGGGCACCGCTTTGAAGGGTTTAGTCGAGCAAAACGACCCCCAGTACTTACTTATCTAAAATCTGGAACTTATTCTAACGGAGTCTTTTGCCGAAACGCCAAGTTACCAACACCGGTTGTTAAGCAGCAAAGGGTGTGGGGAACAAACACAAAGACACACGCCCATACACACATATGACGGGTTTTCATACAGTTTCCGTCTAGCAATTTCACTCAAAAGGCAGTAGTCAGCCCGAGACTATAGTAGAAGACACTTGCCCAAAGTGCCGAACAGTGGGGCTGAACCCGAATCCACGTGACTGCAAATCGATCTTCTTAACTACACAGCCATGCCTGTGTCTATGTTTATAATGTTTGTTCATCCTTTCAATTTTATTTATCATGGTGTACCTTTGGTTTAAATCTTGTTGGATTCCAGATAGGTTATATACATTAATATTTTACACTGTTGTTGATTTGGTACCTGTATCATATAGGGTCTCTGTCCTAAAGCACGCACACGTATGTGGTGATATTTTACTTTTTTCGTTACGTCTTGTAATTGTAGACTGCATTTAAATATTTCTTTGAGCTGTGGACACCGTTAGATTGAACGGTGCTGCTTGGTATCGAAACCATGATTTCTAATTGAACAGCTGTTAGTGGGAGGCTTATATCTAATTAGATCAAATTGCTGTTATTGTAATGTTTATGTAGTTGTTAAAACTTTCCCTCTTTGGTTCATTCTTCAGGGTATTTTGTGTTGTTTAGTATATCGATGTCATCCCCAAGTATGTCCTAGCTATTTAGGATTTATCTATTGTCTAGCATAGGAGTCAGTCTAGTTTAATTGTTTCTATTGTGTTATATTCATGTTTCGGCTTATAGGCATCTTATGTTTAATTAGAGATTTTAGTTTGTTATTAGAACCGGTTTATCAGAAATTTCGTAGTATACAAGAGTTACTGGGTTAGCTAGTAATCATGTTATGGTAGATATGTCACACACATACGCGCGCACACACACACACACGTGTGCGCACATACAGACACATATAATGTCTTATACGTAGATACTAGTTACAATATTAGATATAAACAAACTGTTATTTACTAATTATAACTTTGCTGCATATATATATATATATATATATATATATATATATA
>NC_068982.1:143710309-143718849 GCF_001194135.2 Octopus bimaculoides
ATATATATATATATATATATACATACATACATATAATACACACACATACATATGTACATACATACAGATACACACATACGTATACATGCGTACACATACACACACAAACACACACACAAGCAAACACACACATATTAATTAAAAATAACCGAATATGGCAGATTCCATTCAATCAAGTCCAATACTTACCTAACCTTCCACATTCAGCACGAACCTTTCTTCACTACGTTCAGTAACAAATTGACTGTTATGAAGCTAAATTTATATTGTCTAAATAATATTTTACGCACGCGCGCACACGCATTTAACAAACATCCGATTAACACGGCTTCGAATAAAACATTCTCGTATAAACAAGCTTTATAAATTTAAAGTAAACTCTGAAAATTATAAATTGATATCACAGTAAACGTACAAAATGTTTATGCACATGTACTAACTATACCTAGGCGGTGCAGAGACTAACTTAATGAAGGTCACGTGTCAAAACAGTAAATCAAAACAATACGTTTAGCAGGAACTCTTGTTTGGCAATTAGCTGCCATAGGAGTATTGTTTCTGCGTTCTTGTAACTAGGTATCTAACCTTAATTAGTACGGTAATATACACCAAAATACAAAAAAATAAAATAAAAAATACTCTAATCTAAACTAGGGGTAAAAGAAAAGCTGGTTTTAAACACTCTGTTATTAAGAATTATATAATGTTAACTTTAGATCGTAAATTAGAAGTTATAGACTTGGAAGGTTTGACAGCAAGCCAAAACCAGGCCGAGACTTAGGAAAGAACGAAATGAATATACGAACAGATGTAAAAACGTAAATGACTATCAGAAAAAAAAAGAAAACAAAAGGTAAAAGTGCTTTAACTTCCGGTATGCAAGCAAAAAGCAGTGTTATAAATTGAAATGTCTTGTATATGAAAAGATGGTGGAAGATTGCAAACAAAAACGAATTCTTCTAACCACTGTGATTACTGAGATGAATGCTCAAAGCATCTTCTCTGGAATTAAAGAAAACACACCAAAAAGAAAATAAGATTCTCGAAGGAACTGAAGAAACTTTTACTATTTGTTCTGGTTGGTTTTTACAAATTCAAAACTTGAACAGAAATTCACAATGTTAGTATATGATGTGAGTCACCAAGTGTAATCTAAAATGCAACAGGAAAAATATGTTTTGAAAAGATTTATCAAAGAAAGGGTTTATGATGAGGAACATGTATTCCGTTGGGATTTAATACCTTAAAAATAACTTTCTCAAAGAAATACAAGTTGTGATACAGATTTGTTGTTTTGAAACATCCCAGTTGGAAAGAAATGCCAAAGATAACTTTACATTAAAACCCATGTTCGTGTCTCACGCATAGAATCGCAAGGCATATAAAAGCTGTATAAATTTCCTTCAGATGGTGTTCTAACATCGGGTAGAAGTATTTTTATTCTTTTAATATTATTTTTCAATTTTTCAACATAAGTTTACCCGGCCGTTTTACATTTTTATCAGCTTTAGACAATGCTGCCACTCTTACTGTTTGTACTTGAGTGACTTGTGTGAATTAGGCGATATATATATTTTTCCACCCGAATACGACACTTCTTTTACAGTCTATGGACCAAAGGGATAATTGCTACTTTTAAAGCTTAATTTTTGAAGAAGAATCTTTACTCAAAGTTATAACATAAAAAATAGAATTTTACTGTCGAAGTTTGGAAGCACATAATATAATATAGAAGCTGCCACTGAAAGATAATATAATTGGTAATATAAAAAGCTGCTATTGAAAATATTTTAAAATCATGGGAAGCAGATGTTTCTAAATTTGGCACAGATCAATTCTGAGGGCAAGGGTTAATAGATACCACCAACCTTGGGGTTAGTTGATGCCAATCACCATCAGCTCTTGACTGGTCTTTATGTTATCGGCCTCTGAGGGATGAAAAGCAAAGTTGACATCAAAGGTATTGGAACTTACACCGCAGAGTGTCGGAACAAATATCGCAAAGTATTTTATCCAGGGTTTTCACGACTGTGCCAATTTATCTCAGCAAGAAGAAATTATTGACGAAACTACCCCCTGAAAGAGTGCTTCAATCATTGAAGCTAGAAGGAACAATCTTGAGTGTCTAACTTTTTAGTACCACATTTATCTACTTATATATTGTCCAGCCTTGGTAGAAGATATATTCCAGTGTTAATATGAGTAAACAATTTATATATGGTGTGAAAAGACGGCGTTTAACTCTTATTTGAACGCGAAAATTGCAATAATAGAATGTTTAAAGCGAAGTGAAAACCAGAACTTTTGCGTATGAATGAAACATATCTTTCCCAATTTGTGGCATTAAAAAACAAAAGGATAAGTCAATGTCATTACGGGAGTGAGAGTTTATTCACAAACGCATTTACTTATATGCACACATAAAACCGTTGACTTCACAAATCTCAAGAAAGGTCGTGTCGCTTTGTTACTGACCATCTTAAATTTATCAAAGAAAAATAAATAAGGCAGAAAATTAAAACACGAACGCGTACATGTGTGTGTGTGAGTGTATGGGGCATGTATGTATGTATTTATGTATGTATGCATATAAAAATTGTTTCACAATGTGTGTACATGAGAACTATATGTGCCTTTGTAGATGATGGTGGTGTGTATGTATATGCATGTGTACGCATTCTTGTGTGCGTTATTTGACTATCTAGTTTAAAGATGTTTGGGGTACTTCACAGATAGATGGGTTTACATTAAATTCTAAACAAAATAAATCGATTATCAGATTAGATATTTTCAAAACAGAATTGAGAAAAAGAAAATAAATGGTGTGTAAGAAAGGAAAACGTTTGCGTTTGGGCGTCTTTTTACTTCGCTTTTATCTTTAAAATGTAAAAACTCGGAGGTTGGTGGGGTGAAGTATCAATGAAGCGAATAATTCAAGCTGGAAATTGGAGAAGAATGGTGAAGGCAAAATCGAGGATGTGAGGTGGAAGAGAAGGGCTAGAAAGAGAGAGAGAGAGAGAGAGAGAGAGAGAGAGAGAGAGAGAGAGAGAGAGAGAGAGAGAGAGAGAGAGAGAGAGAGAGAGAGAGAGAGAGCTAAAGGAGAAGGACAAGAAAGAGAAAGAGGTGGAATAAAGTGAGGTAGAGACGCAGAAGGAAGGGAATAAAAAAAGAGTGAGAAAGAAGGGGGAGATAGAGAAAAAAGAGTGAGGCAAGAGGTAAAAAGAGGATGAAAGAGAAAAAGAAAAAGATAGAAAGAGAGAGAAAGAGAGAGAAAGAGAGGGTAGAGGGAGAAAACGGTGGAAGTGATCTGATTTACATTAAAAAAATAATTAAGAAATAGATAATAAAAATAATGGTAAAATAAAAACAAAAAAGCTGAACGAGAAAGAACATAAAACGTAATAAATAAAAGTTTAAAAATTTAAAGAAGTACTGCAACGAGAACCTAACTAGGTATCGGCAGATGAACTTCGATAATCGTTTGGTTTCGTCTTGATCGTACATGCATTCTCACATATAGATTTATCTGTTTTTCCATTTCTTTTTGTTTTTAAAATCGCTAAAAATATTGACTCACTATCAATCCATCATATTCAATTTATTTAGTGTTGCAGGCGAGTTGGTAGAGTCGTGAGAGAGTTGGATGAAATGCATTACAATATCTTACCAAGGTCAAATTTACTTTCCATCCTTTCGAGGTCGATAAATAATGTACGATCCTGGTGAGAGTGTAGTTCTGCCCCATTTTCTCTCTATCACTCCTTAATAATCATAGTTTGAATATTATGCAGGATTAAGAGTCTGCCTGTGTCTGCTTACTGCTATATCGTCCCCTAAAACCATTTGCGAAAGCATGGTACATGCTGAAACCAACTTCGATTGATTGATGTTCTTAAGTTCTACATCTGATTATATGAAAATAAGGGGCCGAGCTGTCAGAATTGTTAGCATGCCAGGAAGAATGTTTAGCGGCATTTCGTACGTCTTTCCGTTCTGATTTCTAATTCCACTGAGGTCGACTTTGCCTTTCATCCTTTCGAGGTCGATGAAATAAGTACAAATCAAGTACTGGGACTGATGTTATGAACTAGCCCCGTCACTCAAAATTTCAGACCTTTTGCCTATAGTAGAAAGGATTATTATTGAAGGGACTCTGTCTCTCCTGCGGATGTGCAAATACGTATATACATAACTGCTCTACCCAGATTAAAATGAGTCAACGAGAGAGCCTCTTCACGGCTACTAGACCTGCTGAAAATAGCAACTAAATCTTCTTGAAATCACCGCCTACCATTATAAAAAGGAAGGATACATTTGACAATACCGTGTCTAGATATAGAAAAAGAACTGGAGCAACTTTGATCACAGATCAGCCTAGGGCTAAACAACTGCACAAACCCATTATAAATGGACACTTTACCCTTTAATTATTGGGGTACTTGATTGTATTAAAAGCTAAGGCTTTCCAGTAAAGGACGTGATTTAGCATGCAGACGCATTCATAAATAATAATCACGCACATATTCGTGTACTAAAGAAATACGTACACCCATTACATAGTCAAGGATACACTTAAATATATGTATACATTAACACGTTCATATATTTACAGATCCTTGGAACTGACTTTGGAAATAACTTTGTAACGATCGGTTTGATTCACAAAGAACTTAAATCTCAAAGAAGCACACACACACACTCACACATGCATACACACATACTCATACATATCTATCTATCTATCATATATATATATATATATATATATATACATGCACTCACACATACATATACATGCATACATGTATGCATGCATACAGAAATACACATAAAGATAAAATTAGCAAAACCTCTTCCCTTCTCATGTCTGACGGCCTGTTATTTATTATACATACTGCCATGATAAATTGGCTATGTAAATACAGCCAATGGGATTCAATATTTATTTTACCATATTTTTAACAGCAACTGAATCCAGTGCTTTAGACTAATAAGGCACAATTTTACAGTACTGCAGTTGTTTACAGCGGTTAACTAAACCATTCTATGGTACCTGCAGTTTTTGTTGCTTCCTTTTTACATCGAGAGTTCAAAACCAGTTTGTAGAATGATTTACCCTTTCATTCTTCCAGTAT
Source organism: Octopus bimaculoides (assembly GCF_001194135.2). Lineage (NCBI taxonomy): Eukaryota > Metazoa > Mollusca > Cephalopoda > Octopoda > Octopodidae > Octopus > Octopus bimaculoides. Next base: position 143,715,445 of record NC_068982.1, read on the forward strand.
CGGTAAAATTTGTACCAATGATGTCGTGGGTGGAGGGCAATTGAATTGATTACATGAATGCACTGAAATGCAGTAATGTAGCTAGTGGGTGGGGTGGAGTTGAGGCGAGGGGCGTACTGTCCAAGGTGACGCTTTTATGGTGGAGGAACTTTTGGGTCTGTTGTATAAGCTTGCATAGGCTGTAGTGACCCGTGATAGGGGGGGGGGTCTCAGGTGCTGCCCATGGCGGTGCACACTCATCTACGTCACTTTTGAAATGCAAAATAAAACTATGTTGTTACTATGTTGCTAAAGATATCCAGTGTTTTGAAACTCATTATTGTTTTTTGCTATCAAACAAAAGATTCACTCTTATATCATTTGCCTTCTATGCGTAAAATAATATCAGTACTTCCCATTTGGATTGGAAACTCATTTGCAAACTCGTTAAACTTAATCTTTCATGGGAAGAAACGAAACAGCAAATAGATTTTGCAACTGATTTTTCCATAAATAAAAATTCTACTAAGTGAAACTGATAAAATTTTGGATTACATCATAATGAAATACCGGACCACAAGTGCAAAAGCTTTAGAAGTGTTAATGCGATTTCCAACTACATATTTTACATATTTATTTATGTGTAAGAATTTTTTCGCTGTAAAAAAAAAGAAAAGAATTCGAAATATACTGAATATAGAAGCTAACTAACGGTTACAATTAATATCCATAATATCAAATGTCATGGCTTAATACTGGTTTCAAATGTTGATACAAAGCAATTTCGGTGGAGGGGGTGAGTCGATTACATCGACCCTAGTGATAAATTGGTACTTATTTTATTGACCCTGAAAAAATGTAAGGCAAAGTCAACCCTGGCGGAATTTGAACTCAGAACGTAAAGACGAGACGAAATGCCGCTAAGCATTTTGCCCGGCGTCCTAACGATTCTGTCAGCACACCATCTTGTTAAGACTTAATATTAAGAGGCAAGTATAAGGCGGTGAGCTGGCAGAATCGAAGGCGGCATTTCGTCCACCTTCACGTTCTGAGTCCAAATTCCGCCGAGATCGGCTTTGCCTTTCATCCTTTCGGGGTTGATAAAATAGGTACCAGTTGAGTAATGGGGTCGATGTAATCGACTTATACCCACTCCCGAAATCTGAGGCCTTCTGCCTATAGTAGAAAGTGAGCGGTAGAATCGTAAGCACGCCGGGCGAAATGCTTCGCGGTATTTCGTCTGTCTTCACAAATAATAAGTGTTCGTTGAGTACTGGGATCAATGTAATCGCCTAGCCTGCGCTCAGATAACCAATCCCACCAAAAAAACTGAGGTGTTGTTCTTATTGTAGAAGAGATATTAAGAAGCAAGTTTATCCTAGTCACTAACTCTGAATGTCTTATTTTGAAGCTGAATTTTTCAAGCTAACATATGCTAACACAATATTATTTTAATGCTTAGTTACAGTATAGCTATCTTTATCTCTGTTTTGTTTCAGTCCTTCGACTGCATCTGTGTTGGGGCACTGCCTTGACGTGTTTAGTCGAATAAATCGATCCTAATACATATTGTTTAAGTCTAGTACTAATTCTATCAGGCTTCTTTGCCGAACCGCTAGCTTACGGGGACGTGAACAAACCAGCACCGTTTGTCAAGTGCTGGGACAGACATAACACAAAGACACACACATGTAAATACATATGTATATACGTATCAAAATTTGAAAGCAGCATCTAAGATACCGTTTTGCATATTTACTCGATACTCGAATGGATGACAAATTGACAGCGTGGGATTTGAATTCAGCAGATAGCTGGTAGGGTAACAGAATGTTGTAAAGTTTGAGATGTCCTATCCTGACAACTTGTTGGCCTAAATGGTAAATTTAATTTTTTTTTTTTTTCTTTTTGAGATGATACAAAATCAATTTTCTAGATTGTAAAGCTATGATGTCATTAGGGTCGATCGAATCGTTGACGAATGCCAATGTATTGCAAGGAATTATTTTCTCAGCTTTGAAGGTCAAAGTCAACTCAAGCAATATTTGGAATTAGAATGCAGACGAAGAATGTCAAATACATTGGGGTATTTAGCCTGGCGCTTACAACAAATTCTCTTAAGCTTTTGCCTGTCTAAAGCATTTTCATAAATGTGTCCTAAACGTCCATGCTTGCTTTCAGAAGTTTAGTTAGCCCTTATTTCATATGTTCTGAGTAATATAAAGCTTTTCTTCCATAAATCCCTGGTTACTGTTGTAGTTGAAAAAATTGGGAATGTGTATCATATACGAATGCATGGACACCATTGAAATATGGGTAAAAGATAAAAAAGATACAAAAGGAAACGAAGAACCAGAACATTTCAGATTAATAGATTTTGTTACATCGTTCTAATATTATTTCTATTGAGTTGGTAAGATAAATCAAACATCCATTGGCCAAAAAGAAACCAGTTGTTTCGAATATGTGTTTCCATAATTAATAATCTACATTTACAAGTATGATTTTTAATTCCATTCTTTAAAATGTTAAAAAAAACACACACAGAAAAAAAAATACAAATACCTAGAACTGCAGTTCCCAAGCTTTCACCATCAGAAACTTATTTTGGTAAATCAATAATACCCTGCAGTAAATGTCGTAGCGTAACATTTATGCCTGTGGTATATAAAATTCATGTTTATATAACATTCATGATCATGTTATATGTTAAATATTTCAATAAGAAAAAAAAATGTCCTTGTGACCCTTTCAGAATCATACCGTGACCCATAAGTTGGTAACTGTTTATCTAGAAGTTTAAACTGGCGATTAATCCTGTTAGTCTTTCAAAAGCTTCAAATTAAAAGTGAAAATTCACGCTGAGGAAAACAAACGTAATGAAGGGACTCACAGCATGAACAGATGCTAACATCCTTGAAAGTAAGTAGTGGAGTTCGGTTGGGGGTGACCCGAAGTCTGTCACTAGTTCTGCTGATTTCCATGTGGAGGTTAAACCTATGTCGATAGCACAGCAATCTTTTTCTAATTTAGCCAGTTATCTGGGCTTATCTTACCAATGCTACCGACATCCGTATACATGCGAAAACGTACATAGTGCAATCACATCCCGCATACACTCACCAATGTGCATGTATGTTGTCTGTGTTCGTGTGTATGTGTAGGTCTCCTTTCTCTCGCAATATATATATATATGTGTATGTATGTATGTTTGTATACACACACATATACACATACATACATAAGCGCGAGCACACACACACACACATACACACAAGCAAACATATTTGCTTAGCCGGAACCAGAACTAACACCTTAAACAAATATAGATTTAAAATCTACTTCCGATAATTGAATATGCTTCTATTCATTACAACACATCACACATACACATATACGTATATGTATATACATATGTATATACAT
>NC_068982.1:143718859-143719420 GCF_001194135.2 Octopus bimaculoides
ATATGATATATAATAAATTATATAATAATATATAATAAATTTCAGGGTAGCAAAAAAACTTTAGAAAATCCCTTTGCTACCAGTCGTCTAGCGAGAAGAAAAGACTAGTCAATAGACTATATATTATTCACATGAATACATATAATGTGCATTTAAACACATAAGAGATGTCCATAATAGGATATTTAACTGCTCCTTCTAGCGGGTTAGATGTCCTATTATGGACATCTCTTATGTGTTTAAATGTACACTATTTATATATATATATATATATAATAATACAAAGAATATATATACATGTATACACACATATATGTACATACTTACATCTACATGTGTATATACATGCATATCAGGGTACAGGACGTTAGAACAATAAACTACAGACAACGGAACGAACACAGGAAAACGGAAAGCCCCTTGGAATATCCCTTCATCAGCTGTCTCTATTCTATCTAGACGTTTCGAAGACCAGACAGGACGTACTCTAGAATAGTCTCTTCCTGAGTAGTGGATCAACCAACTACACAGAGGATTCCAAGGTGGCAAACACAAACCAAT
>NC_068982.1:143719820-143720733 GCF_001194135.2 Octopus bimaculoides
GGAAGAAAGGTGTGATGTAAGAGGTGAAGATCCTTTCGGTATTCTGTATAGTACTATACCTCGTATAATTCTCCACCCACACATAATCTCTCCGGTCCTCCGAAAACCTTCCATACCTTGCCACGATTCAGTGTGTAGTGTTAAGTTGGTGGTTAAGAACAATACAATAAAAAGACATACACAGATATTCATGTAAAAAAGTAAGAATAAACTTAAAATAAAATAAAATGAAAAAATAAAGGGAGTCAAATCGGTGGGGCGGGTAATCTAGGAAGTAATAAGAGAAAGTCTGGATAGTCAAGTAAGCTGCATACATACGTACTTAGAGAGAGGGAAGGAGGGAGATAAAGAGTGTAAGTGAATGTAGGTGTGTGTGTGTGTGTGTGTAAAAGTCACACATTTATATATATGTACATATATGAATAATGGACGCATATATACTTTGTATTTGGTTTGCAATATTTTTTTATGTGAGTTCGTGTGTTGAAACAAATTTTGTTGCTTCTTCGGAGAATCATTACTCCAATAATAATAACACATGCACAGGTTCAGTTCAACTTCTTTATTGTTAGTTAATTGGTTAAATATCCAACTAAAAAATTAATCGATCGTTTGTTTAATGTGGTGGTCAAACAAGCAATTGGTTGTTCCTTCGTCAAAGTTCTATCGTCGTCGTTTACGATCTTTACAGTGACTTAGTAAATTCTTCTCTCGCTCCAAGGTCTCCTAGGTCTGCCCTCATACACACATGCTTATATATATATATATGTATGAATGTATATACGTTATGTTACGTGGTTGGTTACTATTTGGAGATTCTTGTATCTAGTTGGTCACATTGATTGAAGTATATATATATTAAATAATAAAGGTGACTAAACGCAATAAAAATCCCCAAAAGAGGAATATATAT
>NC_068982.1:143721471-143728971 GCF_001194135.2 Octopus bimaculoides
ACACACACACACACACACACACACACACACACACACACACATACTTACACGTCTGCGGGAAAATACCACTGGGAGAGTTGAGCCTACTAAATATAAATACGAGAGAGTCTCATTTAATATAGCTATTTGAAAACCTTGCATTTAGTGAGATTATCCATACAGTAAATAGACAAAAATGACTTCTGGTGTTTAAAATCGAATGCAATTTCAGTATTATCAATTGAAATGTTTAACAAATATGGAAACTGAAAATTTAGTTTCGGCATGGATCTCGTCTTGGGGTCAGATGAGAACGTCACATCATTTGATTTCTCCTCTATAAACTTTTGAACTTGTGAGTACTTGCCTGTCTGCCTGTCTAGCCATTTTTATAGCATAAACACAAATGCACGTAATTTAGCTAGTGTTGTGTTTTATAGAGATTTCCATTTTTTAAGAAAATTCTGAGTAACCACGAATAAAATAGCTTGATGTCACTATCAAGAGGCACATGTTAAATGCCTACTTTGTATTGTAAAGTCGTTTTATTTAGCTCCAGGTCAACTATGAATAGAAAGAGCAGTGATTAAAAGTCATTCCAGCCGTGATTATCCAATTTTTAGGAGTATGCGGGACCAAATTATTCCATATGCCTTGCCTCTTCCAACGTTAACGAATGAGTTTCGGGAGTTTCGCTTGTTATTTGAAACGTTTTAAATGCTAAAATTGTTCCACGTTACTCTGCAGAATTATATGCAGGATTGCAATTTTACAAAGAGTAATAATTGTCTGTTTTCTTCCCCGCACCTCGCTATTAATTGACGCTATTTACATAATTGCAACATTCTTTAAAATATTAAAAAACGTTAACAATTTTTTCAAGTTATATTTTTCTTTTCTTTTCGTTTGCTCTTTCAATTAATGAGAGAAAAAACGTCCACCATATCAGAAGTGTTCAACAAAATTAGTAAAAAAAAAAAACTCAATTAGGTAATGTTAATTTGGAAAAGAAAACCAACAAACCAACAAGCACAGATAAATTTTTCTGACGTCAAAGATTCTAAAAAAAAAACCCCAAAAAACAAAAAAGAAAAAAAAAACAGAAAAACAGGAAGCGACCTTGGTTTTCATCTTCGTAAAGTTAATAAAATAAAGTACCAGTGCAGTACTGAGGTTAATATAATCGACTGTTCCCTACTCTCAAAATTTCTGCCTTTGTTCCTATGTAAGAAATTATAATTCATGCGTCCCACAAAATGCTTAGCAGCATTTCTTTCAGAGATCAAATTCCGCCGGGAGGATTGTTGTTGTTGTTGTTGTTGTTGTTGTTGTTGTTGTTGTTGTTGTTGTTGTTGTTGTTATTATTATTATTATTAAGGCAGCAAGCTGGCAGAATCGTTAGCACACCGGGCAAAATACTTAACAGTATTTCGTCCTTCTTTAAGTTCTGAGTTCAAGTTCCACCGAGGTTGACTTTGCTTTTCATCATTTCGGGGTCGATGAAATAAGTACCAGTTGAGCACTGGAGTCGAGGTTATTCACAAGCCCCAATCCCCCCAAATTTCAAGCTTTGTGCCTGAAAGGATTATTATTATTATTATTATCATTATTTAATTATTATTGAGTGAAAGAGCAGTGCATGCCATCAAAGTGACACTTTACGAAGCCCAGTATATCCATCATGACTGATAAGGGTACACCAGGCACATGCATTACAACCATATGTGTGCAGCATGGTGATCTCATATCAAGATAAAAAGTGCATGATCTTGCAGATGGTGCCCAGTTAGAATTTTATTCAGGTCGAGTAGCCCATTTCCCTCAAAAGGTTGTTTACTATTATTATTCCTTCGTAACACAGTGTAGGTAAAAATGCATCGGAGTCTTTAGTCATCTGTCAAGTCACAACAAGGATCTCAGATAGATAATACGTTCCTTAAGATGTGCGCTGTGCCCAATAAGGCTGCTTTTTGCAAGACATCAATCTTACATGGGGTTTCCAATTGCCTTAAGAAGTTTTGAAGTTTCCATGGGATTGAACCCAATGCTCCGATTACCACTGGTATCACTTTTACATTACCCTCACGGATTCCATACAGTCTTGCCATTTCCACTTTCAATTCGGAGTACTTAGTGATTTTCTTCTACCTCTTTACTCAAAACATACATGTCATTTGGTATGGCTACATCAATGATCTCACAGCTGATTGGAGATGGATGGGCAAAAATCTCACAAACCTAATCAGATGTTTCCAACTGACTGACAGGTACCAATTGAATTTTCCGAATGTGCCAATGTAGACATGGACAAACTGCATCATGTCATCCAGATCGTATCTAGATAGAGTACTCTGTAGGCCAATAGAGAAGGATAGTATAGGTTGTCCACATTTTAAAATCGTTGGTTACACAGACCACAAATTTGTAATCCGAACGGTCAATATAGATAGGTTTCGTAGGCAGGAACCCGGTTACTGGAAACTGAACACGTCGCTTCCAGCGCACTAAGCTTACAGAGACCGGATTAGGGAACTAGTTAAGCGAATGTTGACGTGGGTAATCGTTAACAACAAATGGTAGTTCGTCCACAAAAGGCGATGTTAGTAGAATCGATAAGATTTAATGTGTTCGTAGCGATAAAGATAACAGGAATAGAGGGAAACTTAGAAACAGCGGTTAAGAAAGGCATCTGTAACTGACAGGCTTGCGGTTAGACTGGCTTTTGATCAATTCTTCGACACGAAGCTCGATGGTTGAATTGTCAGAGCTAAGGAGCATGCTCGAAGACACGAAAAGGCAAAAGCCGTTCAGTAGGCCTGACGTGGAAACAAAGCCACAGTTCAGTCTTTGGCAGACAAGAATAAGCGCATATCATTCGACTCTAAGCAGATGAATACGGCTTTTCAGCGACTGTTCGGGACGAATGGCGGGTCAGAATATAGGATGGATATTAATGCCTATCTGGAAGGGCTGTGCTCGACTGGTACACATTTTATTGAAGCCGGAAAGACGAAAGACAAAGTCAACCTCGGCGGATTTGAACTGAGAACGTAAAGACGGACGAAATACCGCTAAGCATTTTGCTCGGTGTGCTAATGATTCTTCCACCTCGCCACCTAAACTCAGAATGTATTATTGGTTTCAAATTTTGGCACAAGACCAGCAAGTTCGTGGGTAAGGGTATGCCGATTACGTCGGCCCAGTATTCAACTGGTACTTACTTTATCGACTCGGAAAGGATGAAAGGCAAAGTCGATCTCGGTGGATTTGAACTCAGAACGTAAAGACGAACGAAATGCCGCTAAGCATTTTGCCCGGCGTGCGAACAATTCTGCCTCCTCACCGCCTTCTCTCAGAATGAAATATTAAGTTCAAACGAACACGGTGAGTTCCCAGAATCGCTAGCACGCCGAGCGAAACGCTTAGCAGCATTTCGTCCGTCTGCATGCTTTGAGTTCAAATCCCGCTGAGGTCGACTTCACCTTTCATCCTTTTGGAGTCGATAAAATAAGTACCAGTTCAGTACTGGGGTCGATGTAATCAGCTTACTCCTTCCTCGAAATAGCTGGCCTTGTGCCAAAATTTGAAACCAAACTTAAGTTCAAAGGTGCTCATATTGGTTCCTGGTTACCAAACTTGCCATATATTTTCAATTTTTGGTTGAGCACAATTAACTTCACTAAAGCAGTAATGCTCTTTGGATAAATATTACTTCATCCCTTCCTATTTTCCCTGCCAAAAACAAAATATCAATATTGAATGCAAAAGTAATAGTTTTAGAATAAAACGTAATCTCTCTTTGAAGTAGTTTTAATTCCTCGTTCTAAGCACCTCGGAGTTTGAGGCATTAATATAACAATATTGTTTCCTTCTTTGTTCTACAAACTCAGGGCTTAGTGATTAGTTCAAAAGAAATCAGTATCAAGTTCATCAAGTGCAGTTTGGAATCAGCTAGACAATAAAGATTTGCTGGACTGCAATAGTTATGCCGCTCAAAATACATTGTTCCGATCATGTAAAATAATTTATCCGCTTCCTAATGCCAACTAAACTACGAGGGAATAAAAACCCAACTCTTTATGTAATTTTGATTCTTGTAAGCGCAAGTTATTGCTTGCTCCACTCACATGTAACATCACATCTTGATTCTGTAAACTTCCTTTACACACTGCTTAGTGTAATCAATAATTTTTTTCTGTAATCATGCTTTTTATGTCTACCCCGACTACTACTTCTCACTCTCTCCCTTTTTCCTCTACATTTCTTGTTATAGATTCTTGTTTAATCACCTTCCCGCCACTTCGTAACAACGGATTTTGCTTATTTTAGTCATCGATGTTTTATTTTGTTCCACAATCATCCTTTTCTCTTTTCTTTCATACGATTTTTACTCCTCTTTCCCCACTCTCATCTATCTATCTATCTATCTATCTATCTAACTGTCGTTCTTTAACATCTTTAAAAAAATTTCTTTTGTTTATTTATAACTTGTTTCGAGTTTGATTCCATTCCTTATTCTGGGAACTGCATTAAAAAAATATTTCACAATTCTGTCGAGTTACTGTTGTTGCACACACAAACACATGCATACACAGACATACACGCACACATACTCTCATATACGCATACATCGACACTCTCCTGTCTTTCTCGTTCCTTTTATTTTCTCTCGCCACTTGCAACTCTCTTTTCTCTCTCTCGCCCCCCCCCCTCCCCAACATTCCCCTTTACTCAAAGGAATATCTTCTTCTCAAAATTCAAATTTGAATAAAATTACTTTGAAATGAAAACCCCAGATACTTCATTAATACGAAGCAGATTTGCCACACAAGAATATTGTCAGTAACAATCCGATCATTTGTACTTGTTAAGAAAATGTATTACGTAAATTTCTGTCTAAGAACGACAGGTGAGGAAAGACAATAATTGCTTATAATGAATTACAGAGTGAGAATTTAGTTTAACATAGTTGAAGCGTATAAAAGATAATTTGACAAAATTACAGAACGCAGAATCTGCTTTTATACAGCTTGAAATAAATCTTGTGAAAAAAAAAAAAAGGAAATGTGTTTCAATTCAGCATGCTTTAAAAAAGTCTGATGGTAATAGTGATGATGATACTGATAGTCGTATATCTAGAACATGTCAGCCTGACATAGTCCATCTCTTTCCAGTAATAAAATAAACTAACGGAATACTCGTAAATTACACAGTCTTCCCACTGACCACGGCGATAAACATCAGTATCATAGTTTCTATTTATAGTTTGGTAGACAAAGTCACTTGAGAATTTGGAGTCTTGACCATGGACATAGCTTAGCACATGTGACGGGATATTAGCTAGCGAATTCTTGAACAACGGCCTGGCACCATATCCTATTGTAAAACTCTAAGCATATTCTAGATTCTGAGATTTCTGAAACTGTCTCAATCAACGTATTAATAAGAATTTCGGTCTCAGATGAATGAAATGCAAAGTTAACTAAGATGAAATTTGAACTCAAAAAGGTAAAGAAACGATAAAAATATCACAGGGAATTATATATTATATATGTTTTAGCTACAGAAATGATGCCCACTCTGTTGAAAATTAAAAAAAATAATAATTTATATAAAAATAATTGTATTTTCTCTTAAATAAGCAAACTAACAGTTTTCGTGTATTTATATGAACCTACGACAGGATTTGAAACTTGAAGCTATATCCCAGCGTTATTTTGTTGACAGCTGAAGATATATTCGTAAGATGAAATAAACGTTGTAGCCTGTCGTTATTGTTGTTGTTTTGCTCAAGCCGGCCTTAGTTGAACAGACTTACGATCAGAGTCATTCCAGCTGTGACCATCTTGCCTTTCCACAAGATGTAAATGCTCCGTGGTCCATATCATCTAATGTGCCTTCATTCTATAGGATGGCATGGTATGGTTTGATGAACATTTAGATACTATTTTTAGTCGGTCGAACAACCACTTAATATTCTAAAGCAAATTTCATATTTACAGTTATTAAATTTATTAAATAATTATTTAATCTACATTGTACAACACAAAGATTGGACGAAATAATGGAATTACCACTTTTTAGTTAATTATTTATTCTATTGGAAAAATGACAAATTCAGAACTGTTCTAGTCCGCATATATGTGGTTATGTGCATTAGATATACCTTATACTTCATGATATAGCCCTTTGTTTTTCCGGTTTTTTTTTTTTTTTGGCAGATGTTTATTTTTAAGTGAATTAACATACGTGACCTATTGATTTCCAAAGAGGACAAATTGCCAGAGCGTGAATGATTGGAGCTTTAGTCACAGAACTGCTGGATTGTTTGATATTTCGAGAGGTACCGTTTCTAAAACCATGTTAGCATTCCGAAACCAAGGTAAAAGCAACTCTGCTAAGCATGATTCTGGACGGAAGGCAAAGCTCACTGAGAAAGGATGCGGACTAGCGATACGTATCGTGTACAAAACCATCGAACTATGTCAGGGAAAGTGACAGAAAAATTAAGCCACCACCGGGCTTTTCGATTCTGAATTTCTTGAAGCAAAACCTGCTTTCAATGTCTGTTACACGATAGGTCTGTAGCACCGTCGAAGTGATACGAACTATTGATTTTTGTAACAACTTGGTAGAAGGAGTAAGGGCATCATGCACGCACAGGTGTATGCATACACACAACATACACACTCATGAGAGCTTAGTTTTTAGTTTATAAAGAATATTCATTCCATGCAAAAGAGTAATTACTCAATATCTTCAACCTTGGAAAAAAGAAAAAAACCTGCCAAAACTCGGTTAACGCCAAGCTATCAACATAGCACTTAAACAGAAAATTGAGTTTGTCAGAAATTTTTTTTTTAACTTTGAGTTCGAAGAGAAAAACTAATTAAGAATGCTCTAAGTGTTTCTAAGTGTTTCATATTATGAAATATTTACATATCAGGACACTTCATTAATAACAGGAACGGAAGCTTTTTATCATTGTTACCTAATACGTATCTGCTATTAATAACATCACTATTAATTCCCAAACTTTTCGCAATTAAACATTACTCTTCGTTAGATACTCCAAACAGACTTACTCTGATTACAGAAACACAGATATCGAAAATATTTTCCACTGGAAATATGACAGTCTACTCTCCTGCAACAGAAACAAGGCACAATCACTAACGATATACCCGCAACATGTCTAGCAACATAACATTCTCTCTCATTATGAGCAACACAAAGCTAAAACCATCAAAGTCGCCCCAAATGCGAAGCCTTTGCTAATCCCTCGAGAGACTAAGTTGTCGCTCAACCTTTCAGAAACAGCAGTCAAATGTCCCTAAAAAAAAACACACTGTCGTTTTAAATAAGAAGAAAAACATTAGATAACTTTCTCCAGTCGACACGCTACTGCAAATGGGATGGCCACGGCTAGATTGCTTATGATCATAGGTTTGCTTGATCAGAGTTTATTAGGGGTCTAAACAACAACAGCAGCTCCAATAATAACACATCAATAAAGTATAT
>NC_068982.1:143730958-143733939 GCF_001194135.2 Octopus bimaculoides
TAATGAACAATAATTTTTTAACTATTAAACCGATTCTCTTCGAGGTAATATCGTATACATTCCATGACAAGGAGGGGGTCGAATTCACAAGAATAAAACTATTATTTAAACATCAAAACATTTTCTTTACAATTCATAAAATAAATGAGTTAGCTCTACTTTCGGGTTTTCATAACAAAATTTCAAACACAATTATGCTATTACATAAAGAAAACAATAACACGTCACACACATAAGAAACTCTTATGATGATATCAAACTTCAAGCCAAATATTGTTGATTCTATTTGTTCAATGCACTGTTGGAGTTATCGTTTCAGCAAAGTGTCCTTTTGTTCTCTGTAGACGTTAATTTCCTTCCTACCAAACTTACACAATTATGGATATTTGTGCAATTTTTAACCCTATCAGTTATCTGTTCATACAATACCCTATTTTACATTAGGTCGAACATTACTGTCATTGAGAATTAAATAAGGAATAACGTGAAACTAGTTCCTTAGGGAGGAAACTCTCCTACAGTTTTAGCAGAATGGTTTCAAAATGCAGCCATAAACGAAGTCAGGATCGAAGCCCCGAGCACATACCAGCAATTACAGCAAACACAATCTAAATTTCAGATCGGCATTTCCACCATTCGAGGTATTTTTGCAGTATATATATATATATATATATATATATATATATATATATATATATATACGTATGTATGTACGTATGTATGTTGATACACAATGTTATGAAATCTTATCAAGTATCATAAATCCAATATTCGTTCATCTGACATTACTACGTTTATTGTTAGAGTTTGAAACTGCTGTACTTGTCATGTCCTGCACATTAGAATAGGGAAACGTGTTTAGTGTTTAGTTGCATTGAAATTACATGAGAATGCAAATACTAAACATGCACATGCACGCGCGCGCGCACACGACACACACGCGCGCATATTACATACACATGCATCTCTCTCTCTCTCTCTCGACAACTATCTAGCTATATATATATATATATATATATATATATGCATACATAGATGTGTACGAGCGTATGATATATAACCTGTATACATATATATATATATATATATATATATATATACATATATACATACATACACACACACTCTCACAAACACACACACACACACACACACACACATATATATATATATATATATATTTGTGTATGAATGTATGCATGTATGTATGTGTGTGTGTGTGTGTGTGCATTACATTTGAGTTAGAAGCAGGTCTAATAATATAAACCTTATTGATGTCGCATACTTAATGCATGTCTCTTGTTTAAACGCTTACAGGCTGCAGGAAAAGTCCAGAAGAAAGTCCCTTTAAAATGTAAAGTATGTGACATCTATCTATCTATCTATCTATCTACACACGCACACACACACACACACACACACGCGCACACACACACACACATACACACATATAGAAGGTGTTTTTGTTATGGCCGTGGCCATTTGAATCTAACGAGTCGCCTATGCAGCTGACCGGTCATACATAACAAAGAACCTTCTAAATATTACTACTGTCATAGAGTGTGCTTCTTTTTCGGACATATGAACTGCTGACCTATCTATCTATCTATCTATCTATCTATCTATCTATCTTAGATCTTCGAGTGGTGTCAACACAACGGACAACGAGCCTTCTCCAGACATCCCGATTGTATGCCTTCCTTCTGGCTCCATCCACTTGGGCCAACTCCCAACGCTATCAAGACGTACAGTGTCATGTTTCCCTTGATCTTCCGTTCGGTCTCTTTCCTCCTCCCGACGTTCACTCCATTACGATGGTAACATGTATCTCCTGCAGTAATCGAAGCACATTGCTAGTAAACTGTATCTGCCACTCGGTCACCAGATCCTGCAAACTGCCTTTCTCGTCACCTTTGTTCCTCACACAATCCTAGTAAGAGATGCTCAGGATTTAAAGTAGGCAGCGTCGACGGAACACGTCCCGCAATTGTGAGATCTTCTCTGTCTTCTACCAGGCATAAATGGCTGTTGGCATAACAATAGTTGAGTATAGCTGCAGCTTTATCTTCTTACTGATGGTTTTCGATCTCCATATTGGAAGAAGGCGTTGGGATACTGACGTTGCTTTACCTATCCTGGTCTTAACTCCAACTTCTGCAGCACTCTCATTGGAAATACAGTCTATACATCCTCTAAAATCTTACATAAGACTTCATTATTCAATTTTATTATTAAATATTAGTAAAGGTGGCGAGTTAGCAGAATTGCTAGTGCGCCGGGAAAAATGCTTAGCAACATTTCTGGTGGCTTTATGTTCTGAGTTCAAATTCCGTTGAGGTCGACTTTACTTTTCATTCTTTCTGGGTCGATAAAATACGCACCAGTTGTGCACTTGGGTCGATGTATCGACTAGCACCCTCCCCTAAAAATGTCAGGCCTTGTGCCTCTAGTGGAAAGAGTTATTAAATAATGTTTTCTAATTTAGGTACAAGGACAGGACTTTTGTGGATTGGTGATAAGTCAATCCCATCGCCTCCAATATTTGACCGATATCTTATTTCATCGACCCCGAAAGGATGAAAAGTATTATTAAAATCCTATATCCACGTAACATCACAATTATTCTGCTGATCTCTCGATTTCCACACATCCACAAACACATACGCACATTAACCAATACATACAGACATGCAAATACACACACACACACACACGATGTTTACTTCATCTCGTCAGATGATAAACGTCTTATGGACGAGACATATGTACATCACAGAAATATAGTGACATACACTAGGCTGACAGTTATGTCACTCTCTATATACCGACAGCTAAATATCCAGCGTCAATCAATACTAAGGTAACCGAAAGCTATTTCAACAGGAGGTTTTATATCAGAATCTTCCCTTAAACTTTGCCACTTAATGAATACTCATTAGTGGCATGAAACACACACACACATATATATATATATATATATA
>NC_068982.1:143734077-143739877 GCF_001194135.2 Octopus bimaculoides
ATATATATATGTAATATGCATACATACATACACTTTATATATACAATATATAGTGAAGGTGTGTGGCTTAGTGATTATCGCAAAGTCGTGAGTTCAATTTCCAGCAACGCGATATGCCTTTGAGCAAGACACTTTATTTCACGTTGCTCTAGTCCACTTTGCTGGAATGAATGAGTTTCAAAGGGCCAGCCTTGTCATACTCTGTGTCACGCTGAATTTCTCTGGGAACTACGTTGAGGGTGCACGTGTCTGTTGAGTGCTCAGCCACTTGCACATAAATTTCACGAGCAGGCTGTTCCGTTGATCGAATCAACAAGAACCCTCATTGTTGTAACCGACGGAGTGCCAGTAATAGTATATATTAGACACTGGGTACGAAAACTGCATTGGAAGAGATGCAAAAAGCAATTCGTTGGTTACCTAGTGGTAAAATCTATTGGCTCAGACTCCGTCCCAGCTGAATTTTACGAAGGAGGTGCTATGGTTTTGGCAAAGAGACCTCATCAGCTATTTCATCTCATATTGCAGTATGAGACAGTTCCGCAGAACTTCAAGAATGCCTCCATTATACACTTTAATAGAAATCGTCAGGTCTGTAACAACTATCATGGAATGTTATTGTTGTCCGTTGCAGGCAAGCCCAGGCTATAGTTCTGCTCAATCGCATCACCGTACATCTTGAACAAGGCTTCCTGTCAGAGAGCCAGTGTGGCTTCTGAAAAGAAGAGCAACTGTCGACATGGTGTTTGCTGCTAGACAGCTTCAAGAGAAGCGCCATCGACAAAATACCAACCTGTGCTCTCTATATATGTTGATATGATCAATGCTTCTGATACAACTACCTTTGGAAAACCATGGATGTACCAGAAGATTCATTGACTTCGTTCGACAGTTACGTCATGGCAAGTTGGCCAGAATCCAGGACTACAACGAAATATTTGAGCCAGTTCTTATATATAAGCTTCTGCTACGTCCTCTTGGATTTTCTCCATTTCATCTTTGTGCCACCCCGCTAAGTTCGTTCGATAGCTGCAAATTTGTGGTACATGTATAATCATTCTTTTTCTTCTGTTCGATAAATCCGTAAAACTTCGTGCCGTTATACATGCATAATTCTTTGTTGTATTCATATATCTTGTTTGTTTCTGTCTTAGTATACATTCGCTAGCTTTTTTCCAGAAGTTTAATAAGAGCTCTGGCGCCTCCAAAATTGAGTGGTATCAATGGTAAATGGCGCGAAACCCCTATGATATTTTGGGTCATTGACAGACGAGGAAAAATCAGAATATTCTGTGGATCGTGTCTTTGCCTAAATTTCCCGTCCATTAAGTTTTCGTCTAGTTTTCCGTATGCTCTACTTTCGTCTAACTTTTTCCCCTCGTGTTCTTTTTGTTCAACCATACATATATATATATATGTGTGTGTGTGTGTGTGTGTGTGTGTATGCATGTATGTATATATATATATATATGTGTGTGTGTGTGTGTGTGTGTGTGTGTGTATGAAAATAGGGGTAGGTGTGGTAACCCCATGATCCGGGTTCAGTCCCAATGCGTGGCATTTTGGGTAAGTCCCTTTTACTATAGTCTCAATCCGACCAAAGTCTTATGAGTGGATTTCGTAGATGGAAACTAAAAGTAGCCCGTCGTATAAATATATGTATATATTTATATGTGCATCTTTACGGGTGTGTTTGTCCCCACAACCGCTTGACAACCGGTGTTGGTGTTGTTTATGCCCCCGTAACTTAGCAGTTCGGCAAAACAGACCGATAGAATAAGAACTAGACTTAAAAGAAATAATAAGGCCTGGGGCCCATCCATTCGACTGAAAATTCTTCAAGGTGGTGCTTCAGCATGGTGACAGTCAAATGACTGAAATAAGTAAAAGTTAAAAGATAAAAGATAGTGTATATGTATATGTATATATATATATTTATATTTATATATGTATATATGTATGTGTGTGTGTGTGTGTGTACATGTAATATATATATATATGTATAATATATATATTTGTGCGCATGTTTGTGTGTGTGTGTGTGTGTGTGTGTGTGTGTGTGTGTGTAATGTATATATATAAAGTGGGATTTCAATCTCCTTGATATTTTGTCAGCCAAGACTAAAAAGCAATCATCTGTCAGAGTCAGTTTCGAATTCATTGCGAATTTATTATCCTTTCCTTTTTAAATGTACGCATGTGAGAATTATTGTCATAATGAGAAACTATATTTGTATTAATAGTGTATTCAAATTTAAAATTCAATAATTTGTAGTAATAGTTGCGTCTGCTTACGAAATCAGCTGAGAGGTGAAAGTGAAAGGTTAAAGTGAATGAGGTCGCGAACATTACATCTCTCTGACAATTCTACGTATCTACAACGTATTATGCTCTTCGGTATCTCTCTGTGTGTAGGCAGGAAAACGCTGTCTCATCGAAAAAATAAAAAATTAAAAAAATAAGGAAGGAAATGTTCAAACGAAGATTTCCACTAAATAGGAAAGGAATGTAAAAGTTTATATTCTATTAAAAACAACCAGTATAAACTGGTATATTTCAAGTTAATAAAATTATTAATTAAAAGTTGTTTGCTAATAGAAAACTTATTTCTTCTTTGCAAAAAGCAAATTAATCACCGTACAGCCATCGTACTGACAAAAAGAGCTTCAGCCTCAATGTGGATCAGGTTTTCACATGCGAAATATTTTCTGCCAGATTGGTTGCAAGCTGCTGTGTCATAGGTTAAAATGGTACTAAACCGCATAGTATGTATTTCTTTCCATTGCTCATACAAAGATTAGCTGACTTGAAGACAAACATTACCTCTGAAAAGAAAGGAAATCTTTTAATTTGAATTTCCTGATTGATTGCCTAACCTTTCGTAGTCTGCGTGATTTTATTTCCTTCAACTTTTAACCCCTACGCCCATTATATAATCCGATTTCAGTAACAGTCTTAAATTGAACACACTATTTGTATATGGTACAGGGTGGGACAGAGAGGATGGACGCTTTTGAAAAATTTACAAAATCATTAATTTTAACTGCAAACAAATTTTATTGACATCAACGTGTTCGTATTGAATTAGAATTTGTCAAAATCAAGTGTGGAAAATAATATCCATCATGTGGTGTCCGTTTTCATTGATGCATTTCTGAAGACGTTCTTGGAAGACCTTCCTACGGCATACCAGACCCTCACATTTGGGCTGTGCAGTGGTTTGTCGTGCAGTTCTCTTCGATTTTCAAGAGCCCAATAACGCCAGTTCTATTGATTCACCTGCCATTGAGAGGAAAATGAGCTTCATTACTCATTAACAAAATGAGGTTGTTATTTACCTTAAAAATTGCTTCCATCTGACGTGCGAAGTTAAGCCGCTGTGCATAGTCCCATGATTTCAACTGTTGCCCGATGAACAATTTGTACGGGTGGAAATGTAGGTCTTCAGGCAAAATACGCCTTACCGATCGATTACCAATGCCAAGTTCAGTGGAATGCCTCCGAGCAGGGCGATTCGGATTCCGTATCAAAGCTTGTCTGATGCGTTCCACATTCTCCGGGGGTCCGTACCGTTCCTGGCACCCCCACCAGTCTCCTATTCATTAGAGTACCTCGTGTACGTAGTGCATTCACCCAACGTAAGATTGCGTTACGGGTGGGAACATCCTGATTTCAGTGAATGTTGAAGTGGCGCCGAAACTCACGTTGAACCGCTGTGACAGACTCATTATTTTACGTAACTGTCGTAGACAAATACGCGATGCTCTATTGTCCACAGCGCCATGGCTTCACCTGAAAAACAAAAAATGCTAAGACACTACGGACCGAATGATACCTGTCGGACATATGTCCCTCCCCCTGGGGCTGAGTAATAGCCACCCTGTATATATATAACTATTTGCATAGAGTTTTCTGTTTTAACTATAATTACAACGGCTACACTGAAGAGGGTAGAAAGTGAAGTAAATTCTTTAAAAACATACAGTGCAGATTAATTTTGTATATATTTTTCCATTTACACAATAAAAATATTATTAAAAAAGAAAGATGTTGACTTTTTGAAACATTATCCTCTTCGCAAAAGAGTGAATGAATCTTATTATGCATACATACATACATACATACATACATACATACATACATACATACATACATGTATACATGCATGCATGTATACATGCATGCATACATACATGGCTACATAGATACATACATACTTACATATACACAAACATTCATACAGACATACATGCATGTATATATACAGAGAGATAAACCCACTTTAATACACATATTGCATATGCTTATAATTATATAGCAACCAACACACATGCACATAAATACATAGGCATATATATATACATGTGTGTGTGTGTGTGTGTGTGTGTGTGTATGTGTGTGTGCGCGCGCGCACATGCACGCAAACGTATACAAACACATAACACATATATTTACAGATACGCAAATAAACTTACACATTCATCATATGTACATGTGTAATCTTTAGTATTTGTGTGTTAGTGAGTATGTGTGTATGCGCGTGGTTAGTGAGGCTCACAGGCAAATAACTATAAATAAATTGGTAAACAAACTGATGTAACTAGATAAACACACACACAACACACACACAGAGTTACGCAGGCAGGCACGCACGCACATAAACACAGAAATACAGAAAGTGTGTGTGTGTGTGTGTGTGTGTGTGTGTGTGTGTGTGTGTGTGTGTGCGTGCGTGCATTTGTATCAAAGAACGATAGAAAAGCTAATGAAAGAATTATTATGAGGAAGAAGAAAGCATCCAAAAACGGATAGAGAGAGACGAAAAAGCGAGAGGAAGTGAATCAGAAGAGAAGAAAAAGGAAGCAAATATACAAAAGGAAAAAAAAATTATTTCAAAGGAGAGAGAGAGAGAGAGCGCGCGAAGAAGCTGAAAGAAGAAAGAGGGGAGGAGGTGGAGGAGGAGGAGGAGGAGACTAAGAGAGCAGATGAAGGCAGTGGGTGAGAAGGAAGGTTTGGGCCAGATGGTAAAGATGACTTTGCAGCAAGATTTCGTATATATTCCTTGAACTCCGCCCAAGTTTTTCCGTTTATCGTTAAACATATTTTTTTTAAATAGATTCACTGTTAAAAGTAGCGAATATTAAAGAGTAAAGTAAAAAAAATTCAAAGCAAAATGAATAAATAAATAAATAGAGTGCAATGTGTAAGCTATCCACATTTGTTGCTGTTGCACTCAGCCTCCTCTTCGTAACGACTTCGATTTATCATGTCATACTGTAAAAATATATTTATACAGTTAACAAAATTCAGAATGCGTGGAATTCAGTTACTCAATAAATGAAAAATGCGTTAAATACTAAAAATATGTACACATAGGACAGACACAGAAGGACCCTAATTCTTCGTCAGTTATCCACCGAAATGCTAATACACAGTTTCATGCCTTTAACGATAAAACTGAGAACTTCCCATATCGGCGGCACATATATATAGTTCAAATTTACAGAAAGCAAAAGACGAAGGCAGCTGTAGGAACAACAAGCAGGTGTTTAACGCTCTAGAAGAATGGAAAAGACTTTTACGTTTCGAGCCTACACTCTTCGAGAGAAAGGATTAAGAGGGAAAAAATGGAAAGAATGAAAAAAAAACGTAGAGAGAAAAATGTGCAGAGTTCAACGGTTCAACATGGTGAGATGACTGGAAAAAAGAGGTTGAATGAAAAGGAGATAATAATAATAATAATAATAATAATAATAATAATAATAATAATAATAATAATAATAATAATAATAATAATAAT
>NC_068982.1:143740471-143743275 GCF_001194135.2 Octopus bimaculoides
ATATAATAATAATAATAATAATAATGATAATAATAATAATAATAATAATAATAATAATAACAATAATAATAATAATAATAACAATAATAATAATAATAATAATAATAATAATAATAATAATAATAATAATAATAATAATAATAATAATAACAACAACAACAACAACAACAAGAGCACTCAGAGCGCAAACCTCCACCAAGGCAACACCAACGTCTTCTCAACGATTAGCCAGAGATGATTTTTAAAACGAGAATATCTGAAATGAACTCTCACAAACGAGAATACTAAAAATGAACCCAACCGCTCTGAAAAAGAAAAAACAAGAAAAATAATCCAGAATCCTTGTCTGGTACTGGATCGATCCCAAAATCTAATCAGCCACGAGACCAAACACCCCTGAAAGTTTCATCCGAATCCGTCCAGTGGTTCTTGAGATAACTTGACCACGGACAAACAAACATGACTGAAAACAATACATCTGCCTTCGCAAAGGTGGATGTAATAATAATAGACCCCAACGAACTAAGGTGTGCAAGCGCGTGTGTGTATGTGAGAATGTTGTGTGTGAGTATGCATGTGGGAATGGAGGTAAGATTGTGTGTGGGTGTGTGGTTAATGGTGTGTGTAAGTATGGATAATGGTGTGTGGTGTTCAAATCTCGCTGAGGCCAACTTTGCCTTTCATCTCTTCGGAGTCGAAGTAAAAGTACTAATCCAAGGCGATGGATTGACAAAGCCGTAAGTACTTAGGGCAAGATGCTTCGCAGTATTTATGCGAGTACTTGTTATTTTGAATTCAAATCCTGCTGTAGTATACTTGGGTGGTAGACGTAGCGTTTTTGCCCAGTTTACACCGCAACCTGCACCTTATATCTCAAAAGTAAAGAGGCATTGTTCTTTGTAACTTACTTCTCCCATGCCCCACCACCACCACCACCACTTTTTTGCGGGAGTCAGCCAATATCCGATAACTCCTTTGGGCTAGTAATGCTGGCAAAACCGTTGTTATTACTATTGACATGACAAACAAATGCGTTAAGAGTTTGTTAAAGTCTGGATGCTTGTTATGTCTGTTCCATGTGGTTAATCTTTTTTTCCTACAGTTTAACCATTTTAAATATAATGTGGGTCTTCTTTTTTTTCACAAGTTCTTATTTTTTTCTTTGGGACATGTATTCTGCTATTTATATTGAAGCTTGCAAGTTTCACCGCTATTCATAACAAAGAAGTTATATTGTTTTGTAAGTAAATGAAAATGCACAAAATAAAAAATATATACAAATTTACGAAAGAAGTTCTTTATTTTCCACTTCAAGTTTCGAAAACTACACATTAAAAGATAAAGTGTGCAGAAGTAGAACGTGGTAATATTCTAATTCCTTCAGGAGACTTGTTAGATTCGTCGGCTCATAGCAATCTACCACCACCACCACCACCACCACCACCACCACCATCATCATCATCATCATCATCATCATCATCACCATCACAACAACAACAACATCAATTAGAAAAAGAACTTTAAATAAAGCCAAGAAGAAAATTAGTATAAATAATAAAATTCTAATAAGGGAAATGTGAAAACAATACAACCCACATTTTTCAAATCCACATGGGAAATATTAGGCTACGGGCGTGATCAGTTTGTGGCGATTTAAAAATTTAAATGAAATAATGCAAATAAGCAAAAATAAAAAAAGAAATATTCAGAACATTTTTAAAAGATTGTCAACAACTTCTATTTCATTGAATGTTTTATTCTCTGGGGATTTAAAGAAATTTTATAATTTGAAACTTTTATAATTTGTCTTTTATATTTCATCTTTACTTCCTTTTTTGCTGTCTCAGAATAGCTCAAGCTTTGAATACATTTGCCTCAAGGGAAATGTTTCTATCTTGTTGATATACATGAATTCGGAGCCAAACGAGTTTGCCTGGATGTGGTCGCTCGACCAGCTAACGGTAGTAGCCAAATCTTTCTTCACACCCTACTGTCTAAAAAACGTAACATGTTGGTTAATGCATATATTCTTTTATTTTTACAGTTAAACCAGGGAAGGAAGAATAACGCCCATGACCCTAATTTTTACAAAGCATCGGAAACTGGTTGCGCTGGGGAAGGAGGACGGTACCTTCAAACCAGGGGCTTGGCTTGAATACCTACATCAGACTGAACGCCACTAAAGACACTCATGAGTGAGACGGCAGTGTTACATCGGACAACGGATTAAGCATTCACGTACATAGGCGCACGCGCCGTATGTATGTGTGTGCGTGTACATCTAAATATATATTTGTGCGCGTCTGTGTCTGTTTGTCTCCCCACCGTCGCTTAACGACCGATGTTGGTGTGTTTACGTCCTCGTAACTTAGCGGTTCGGCAAAAGAGACCGATAGAATAAGTATCAGGCTGAAAAAGTGGTTAGGGCAGCGGACTCGCGGTCGTAGGATCGCGGTTTCAATTCCCAGACCGGGTGTTGTGAGTGTTTCTTGAGCGAAAACACCTAAAGCTCCGCGAGGCTCCGGCAGGGGTTGATGGCGAATCCTGCTGTGCTCCTTCACCACAACTTTCTTTCACTCTTTCTTCCTGTTTTTGTTGTACCCGCATTTCAAAGGGCCAGCCTTGTCACACTCTGTGTCATGCTGAATCTCCCCGAGAACTTCATTAAGAGTACACGTGTCTGTGGAGTGCTCAGCCACTTTCACGTTAATTTCACGAGCAGGCTGTTCCGTTGATCGGATCAGCTGGAACCTTCATCGTCGTAACCGACGGTGTGCCGTAGTAACACACACACACACACACAT
>NC_068982.1:143743326-143753061 GCF_001194135.2 Octopus bimaculoides
TATATATATATATATATATTATAGTGAGCGGTGTTCCACTGTCTTGGGACAACCGCTTTTCATAGTGCCCCTCTCAGATACGCCCTCAGCTGCTCGGATAGCCACACTTGCTAGCCACGCAGACGATACGAAGGTCTCGCAGAAAATACAGAACTCCAGTAAAGTTGCACACCTGCAGCAGGAGTTTGGACTCAATTTTCAGATGGGCTGAAGATAATAATATACAGCATAATGCTGAAAATTTTAAGGCCTGCACTACCAGCGTCCAAAACTGAATATAAAACTTACAGGGTATACTGGTCCACAAGGGATTACAATCTCAGAGCCCTAAATCAGTGAGGAACCTGGGTATGGACATGAGTGTGATACCTGTTTCCAAGTGCACGTTACCGGAATGGCGTCAAGGTGCACATTACCAGAATGGCGTCAAAGAGAGATGATAGAGTGGAACTCATCTTTGAATGATATGCCTATTCCCAGCAGGAAAGAATATATACAGGACCTAATTAACTAGCTAAAAAAACTTTATAAATAGAATGAAATGGAAGGCTCACTACTACAATAACAACAATCCTAATAAGAATAATACTAACATGGAAGATATAGACTATATAAAGAGAAACTTCAAATCTAATCAGAAACCTCTCAAGAATAGAATTATACAGGACTTTGAGGAGAAAGTATGGAATATGGTGAAAAGTATCAAATACAAAAAATACCCTGACACAACAAGCACCTCAACAACTTAACTAGAAAAATAGAAATATTAAAGAACCAGGATGGAGTTATAGTACAATCTCATAAGACCAGGAATTTATATAGACTGGATATACCACTTTATGATAAACTACTAGAAAAGGAAATAATGAAAAAATATAAGGTAGTTAATAAAAAATTATTTAGATAATATTAACATAATTCCCGAAAAAATCATGGTTAAATATGCTCTTGAAAATAGAACTGAACCATATGTCCCGATGCATCAAAGGATAACGATTAAAGGCCATAAGGATAATTTTTACTCAAACCCCCAAGTAAGATTAATATGCCCTAGCAAGTCAGATATAGGTAGACTTAGCAAATTAATATTAGATAAAGATGAATGCATAGTGAAATTAAATAAGTTAGGTAACCTTAAACTCTGGAATTGTACCCGAGATACTATAAAATGGTTTAATAATATTAAGGATAAAAATAGACATAAATTCCTTCAAATTGATATAGAGAATTATTATTCATCTATAAATGAAGTGGTTTTAAATAAAGCCTTATCATATGCCATGAGAAAGGTAAATATGTCATTTGAAGAAGTCAAAGTGGTGTTGGCCGCGAGGAAGTCTATTATAAAATATAAAGATCAACTATGGCGCAGGATTGGCTGTGTGGTAAGTAGCTTGCTTACCATCCACATGGTTACGGGTTCAGTCCCACTGCGTCACTGCGTGGCACCTTGGGCAAGTGTCTTCTGCTATAGCCTCGGGCCGACCAAAGCCTTGTGAGTGGATTTGGTAGACGGAAACTGAAAGAAGCCCGTCGTATATATGTATATATGTATGTGTGTGTATATGTTTGTGTGTCCGTGATTGTCTCCGCAACATTGCTTGACAACCGATGTTGGTGTGTTTACGTCCTCGTAACTTAGCGGTTCGACCGATAGATTAAGTACAATAAGTACAATAAGATACAACAAGGCTGTGCTCCAGCATAGCCGCAGTCAAATGACTGAAACAAGTAAAAGAGTAAAAGAGTATGGACAAGAAAAGACACTAGAGATTGTTTTGATATATCCATGGGTGCCCCGGATTCAGCCGAGGTTACCGATCTTGTAGGTTTATACTTCTTATCTGAACTAGAAATAGAATTTACGAATATACAGGGTAGTCCTCATAGGGACGACCTACTACTTATAACTAGGAATTGTACTAATAGGTCATTAGAATGCCTTAAGAAGAAAATGCACAAGTTCTTTAAGAATAATGGCCTAGGGATATCTATAGAGAATGTGCATTATGCAGTAAATTATCTAGATGTCAACCTTATTCTAGTCACTAATAAGATCCATCCATTCCATAAGTTATATATATTAGTTCTTTAAGTAACCATTCTAGATCAGTTAAAGAAGCTTTAATAAATAATATAGGTAAAAGAATATTTATGCTATCCTCAGATTATCACACTTTTTATAAACATGCCCCATATTATAATAAAGCATTTGAAGAAGCTGGATACAACTCTAATATAAAATTCTTTAATTATTATGAATACAATAATAATAATAATAATAATAATAATAATAATAATAATAATAATAATAATAATAATAATAATAATAATAATATAACAAGTATTCCTAATAAAACTAATGATAAATCTCACAGTAAAAATATGAATAAAATAATAATAAAAGACAATATAACAAACTAAATAAAGATAAAAACAATATAGTTGTTATTAATGATTACAATAATAATAGTAATATTGATAATGAGAATATGAGCAATAGTAAGAAACATAGTAAAGTATACAAGAAGAGATATTATATACCTAAGAATAACAATTTAATACCGATGATGTCTACTAATAATGACAATATAAAAAATATGAAAAATAAAAAGGATAATTTATGGTTAATTATTCCGTATGGGGCTCAAGTGATGACTAATATTATTAAGGAGACATTTAAAATAGTAAAAATGGTTTTTTAAAAGGACAATAGTTATTCAAATATATTTTCCAATAAAACCATAAGAGTGGGATACTCAACAGTGAGAAATGTAGGCAATATCATTTCCTCTATAGATAGTAAGAAACTAAATAATTATTATAATAGCATAATAAATAATAGCTCTAGCCATAATATAACCGATAGTGATGGATGTCTTAATCAACATATAGAAAAATGTCCATGTCGTGATAAGACTAAATGTAAGCTCTCAAATAATTATAATATCGATAATGTAATTTATAAATGTATAGTTAGCTCTAAGAATAATAACAAAATTATAAATAAGGTTCATATTGGGTCAACAGTTAATGAAATTCAAAAAAGAATATCCCAACACTACCAGACCTTTAAAAATCCCAATTTAATTAACTCCACAGGCTTAAGTAAATATATATGGGAATTAAAATCTAGAAAAAGAGAGTTTACCGTTAATTGTAGTATAATAGGTAGAGCCCACTCCTATAATATTGGGAATAAAATGTATTTATTATGCATAACAGAATTTATGAAACTACTACAGTCTAGAGATGAATTATTAAACACATATGATGAACGTGGAGGTAAATGTAGGCACCGAAGTAATTTTACATTTAGTAAAACGAAGTACTGAACCTCCAACCCCTGAATCAAATAACCACATAATTTTATTTCTAAAGCACTTGAATAGACTATATAAATAAAAAAATATATGAATTGAATATTGCTAAAATTATAGAATAACAAATTATATATATATATCTCTTAATATAGGTAAATTTGAAAATAATAATGGAGGATAATTTAAAATTTAAACTATGTATAGTGTAATTACTGCCTTTGGTACTAATCACCTATAAATACCCGTAGTTCCCTGTTATTTTCTTCCTCTAATCACCATTTCAGTACCAGCAAAAAAAGGAAGAAATATATTTGAATTTTTCTTGTTATATATCACATCTAAACTCAGACATTTTTATTTTGATGTATAATTTTATATTTCACATTCTGTATTTGACTATTTGACATATACTTGATTTTACCTGATTGATATATATACTAATTCATATTTATAATGTATAATTCATAAATACTAATTATTAATATTACTAACTATAATTTTTATTTTAAATTTTTAATTCTTAAATTTTAATCTCTAATGCTTAATTGTATTACTTATTTTTTTTAAAGGGATGCAAAATTAGATATACAATATTTTGAAAAAGAACCTGACGTGTTGGAATAGCTGTAAATCTGACGATTGCATATATGTATTCATATATGTATATATATATATGTATACAGTTGTGTATATGTATATATATTGTAATCTTCCAATACTGAAACACGTACGCTGAAATACAGAAAGCAGAAGACAGAGACAGGTGAAGGAACTACAAACAAGGTGTATTGGCTTGACGCTCAGGGAAAATGGAGGAATCTTTGATGATTCGAGCCAACACCCTTCTGCAGAAAGGAATGGGGTGAGAAAACATGGAGAGAGGAAAAGATGGTTTTGTGTGTGTGTGTGTGTGTGTGTGTGTGTGTGTGTGTGCTTTCTCATTATTCTTTAATCGGCAGAAAATTACAAAAGTGACTCAAAGGCTGAAGGTTTCGTTAATTGTACTACTCATGAATTGAGTTCTCAGTTATGAGGTTCCAAGTTCGATTATAACTGTTTCAGTGGGTTTATTCAGTCACTTACAGAGTAATTCAATGAATATGTCATTCTGTTGACTGAACAGATGGAACACACATCGTCGAAACCGACGAATATCCTTTTACATAGATTGTGCGCAGACACACACACAAACATACATTTTACAAATTTATTATATCTTAATATATATATATGCGCGCGTGCGCATATATACAAATATACGCATACACACATACATACATTCGTACATACATACATTCGTACATACATACATACACGAAAACATATGTATGTATAAATGTATATATATATGCATATATATGTACGTGCATAAAAGCTCCATGTATATATTCAGCAGTGTATTATCTGAGTGTGTCTGTGTGTGCATGCTTGCGGCAATATTTGTGCGCTAGTTCCCATACGTTTTCTGGAGCGAACATGTGTGAAGATATCTTAATTGGCGCGTCGCTTCTTGAGAAACAATAAAGAATGTCAGATGAGGGAAAGAGAACGTTCTTCATCGAGGGTTTCTGGCGTTTTAACAAGAAATTGACTACCCTTGAAAAAAAAAAAAACAAACAAACAAAAACAAAACCAAAGCAAAACAGTACACTTGCTCTATATTTCTAGTATAAGAGGTGGATGTTGATTCTTTGTGCCTTCTGATTAATTAAAAGAGTAGCATTTGGGTTACCTCCAATGTGTTGGTTATTAAACTTCACGAACCACTCCTCAACCGTTATTGAGGTGGGTAATGTATTGAAGGTCAGAAGTTTAAATGATAAGGCTGGAGAAAATAATAGGATTACTAGAAAATAGGAAAGTTATGGATCTAGGCACCCTTGTAATTTTATTTTTTTAAACAAAGAAGAAGACTGATAAGGAGAAGTGTTATGAATACCAAGTCCTTAACTAAACTATTTTCAGCTCGAACTTCTGTAGATTGATAACAATATGGAAGATATGAGAAAAGAGGAACTTCAAGAGAGTTTTAATTATGGAATGAGAGGGTTGAGCATGTTAAAATGGGTGGGCTTTGCAGTGGTGGTATGCAGTTTACAAGTTCAGAGAGACAGAAAGCATAGAAATGCAAACCGATATAAATGAGGAGAGTTGAAAAAAAAAATCTTTCTGAGCCAGTGATTGTAGCGTATTTGGGAAGTGAATCTTTTTCAATCAACCAGACAGTCATCTGTGGATGCGGTCTAGAATGCATCTGCACCATACCAGTTATTCAACTAATACTGTAAAATCACTTCTGATATTTGTAGTATTTTATACCCGGAGCATTGACAATGTTTTCGATGCATACTCAACAAGAAAGATTATTAAAATTTTATAAGGTTTATCATTCACAGCGACTTTAATAGATTTCTTCTTGCATGTAGCAGTTGACAAACTAAAACGCATCCTTTGCATTTCCTCCACACCAGTACGGAACTATTAGAAGTCAATGAATATATTTTGCAACACGGTTAATGTCATGTCTCGCACACACACATTCTTAAACTCAGCCAAATCTATAACTCTCAAACCTTTCAAAGAAGCCTTCAAACATTCTGCAGCATTAATTCATCATTGAATAAAATATCGCTGATAGCTTAAGGCTTCTGAGACCAAATTACTTGTTGATATACAGTACTTATAAAAACCACTTTTTACTTATAAAATCCCCCATTACATAGGTTATAAAAAGCAATAAAATTTGAAACAAAACTCGACTGGTCAGTACAGTTGCAGTCGGTATTCGAGGTAGCCAGCATACGTCTCAGTCGCCATCATTCAGCCCGTCAATTGAGAAGGTAAAAAAATCCAGAAACATCAAAATAATATCAAACAACAAAGAGAAACAGGTTCCAACAAGTCCAAGGTATAGAATCTGACCTAAAGAAACATTGGAATACCTTTAAAGCTGTGTCACAGACTACAGATGAAATAATAATAAGAGGATCAAATAAAGAAACAACGGAGCCAAGAAACAACATGGGGCCTTGTAAATAAAAGGAAAAGTAACTTTGAGTATAAGAGCTGGAGTAAATATAAAGGAAGAAATGGGGAAGTATGACAAAGAATACTAAGATCTGGACTGACAAGTAAAACGGATGTCATGCCGACACTGGCTATTAAACAAACAACAAGACAATCGAGCAAACTATCTCATAGGTTATCAGACCTTCGTAGTGTACAAAAATTTTGTAATTTTCTGAAATATTAGTTCCCCAAACATTGTTTTTAACTCCTCAACCTCATCTTTCATCCCACACACAATCACCATGTGAAGAAATTTGGGGCCATTCCATCCAACAAGGTGATCAGTTCCGACTGTGTCTCTTCCTTTACGCTTAAACAGCGAACACTGTATTCCATAGTGTTTATTCTCATCAAAATCTCTTCGAGAGATATTCCTATAGAATCATGTGACGGTGTATTTCCTTCCTAAGAATAGTAATTTGTCTGGCTCCACAGAATACCAATCTTTCGCCCTCGCTGACAAAAAACAGTCGTAAACAGTTATCAGTTTGGATCTCTATATTTGTACTAGTGGCCTCTGTAATTGTGACCACTAGTAGTTTCCATCAAGACAGGTAACCTAGATATCTGTTATCTTAAGTCACTCCTTCCCTGCTGGTAAAAATTCGTCAAAAGCAATATTATTACTCATGACATTAGCAAAGCCTTCGACTTTAAGAATCCGCTTGTTAAGACACTCGCTTTTGCATGCCTACAGACTCCATCTTCGTCTTATCTTTTTAAGACACTCTTCCAATCATATGCACAGCCTTATCCACAGATGTCAGCTTATTCCAATTCGCCTACCATTCTCTAGACACAGATGCACCGCCCTACATTAGTCACATAGAAACCTTGTTAAGATCGACGGTCATAAAGCAGAACCTACCAAACCCACGTCTTTTTTATCAGCAACACCAGACAACATCAATTACAAAAAATCATCATACTCAGCCAAATAAACAGATCTCATACACAGAATACAAAAATATCAGGAGTTATATACAAGGCTTCTAAATCATTTCCAACAGAATAGTGCAGTCATAATGAGGTATAGCACTGATTTCTCTCTACCACGACCACCACAAGAAAAATCCCAATACATTAGATCTATCTCTGATTATAACGGTAATACCTGCTATATTAAAGCAACAATAGCAAAACACCGAGTTGTGCATATAACTACTATTCACTTAAAGCCATTTCGATTATTCAAAGACCATATCTCAACTCATTCAATCCAACAGTAGTAATACTCTTACAAACTCACTTTCGATTTGAATACTCACAATTCTATTGAACAAACTATTTCTTGAAACCGCTTTTAAAAGAGACTACGCTGTTTTAACTCCATTAGAAGTTTTCGAGTTCTTTTCATGGAAGAAGTGTAACTCTGACTTGAAGTATTTCAGCTTGTGTGATGGACGTTTGTGTTTGGAAGGTTAAGTAAAAATGGAAATCTGGTATTATTTCGTAGATATTGCAGTAAGGTCATTAACACGCAAGAAGGAAACATGTGGGAGACATAATTGTACAATGCATTAGAGTTAAAGGCTTGTTAGAAAAAACTCCTTTAGTGCATGTTGAATAGGACCAATCCGATTTGACAGGAAACTTTCGATGCAATAAAAGACAGATTGAACCTATAATTGAGGTAAAGTGAACCACATAACTATCAGATTTTAATGTAGAAGACTTTGCTGGTATCAAGAGTAATGACAGCACTTTCGCCGAAGTTCTTAGCGACGAACGGCAATTTTGTGAGTGACTTAAGGTTACAGATTTCTGTTAGATCCTTCATTACAGAAGCTACTTGAAACCACTGAAAAGGTAGAGACCAAAAGTGATAAACGAGTTTTTTATTTACGATAGTTTCCATCATCAGGTTTTAAAAGAGAAGGGGACGGAGTCAGGGAAATTGCCATACTTGGAAGTGAAGAGCAATGTCACATGTAAATATCCTGTATAGAGTTTGGTGAGAAAAAGCGCTATCTATGGAATAGACGGACCCAGCCAGGTCTGATCAACTTGTTCGGTGGAATAACCAAAACTTTTTTTCATATAGCGACTGTATGTAACATGAAAGGTTAGGTTGAGAAGAGAAGTTCAGGAATGGTTTTATCTGTGTAGATTTGGAAGTAAAATGAATAGCAAATGAGGAGGCTTTACATGTTGAACTGCTACTTGCGGAACTGATTGAAGAAATCATCGACGCAGGGGAACACAAGGCTCAATTTATATTTAGTAGATGAGACTGCTTGTAAATCTTGCAATGAAATATGTTAAAAGATTGGTGTATCCTTAAGTTTATATGTATGATGTTTATTTATGTATAGTGTGAGTGTGAATGTATGTATGTATGTATGTATGTATGTATGTATGTATGTACGTATGTGTCTCTTCTAGTTTTTAATTATTATAAATCTTCCACTGAGCCAGTTTTCAACATAGATACAAGGCTTCATCTTTGGAATATGACTCGTACCCTCTCAGGTCACAGCTATTCTCATCGAATTCTAATGATTATAAACTCTCTTCAGGTTATACTGCGGGGACAGCTTGTAAGAATTTGCTTTAAGGAAATTATAATCAATTCATTCGTTTAAAATATTCCTCTCTCTTAGAATTCTTCGATAAATTTCAGGCTTCAGATCAACATGAAATTACAAAGAAGGAAAACTCCGTTACATAAACAACCTCATTAAAAAGAGTGTCAATGACATACTCATTAGTGTATACATATATCACAGACTATATTAAGGGTAAAACAACAATTGTCAGGAAGCTGCAAGACAAGCCTCTCCTACGGGTGAATCAGGACTTCACATCAAACCATGATTATAAGAATGACTAAGTAATTCAACATTATTCGAAGATCTAACATTGATATTGCAAACTTATGTGAGGACTATTGGAGCGAAGTGGTGAGACATTGGGTCGCGTTTTCGAACCACAACTGAAATAAAACTAATTTCATGTTTATTTCACCAATACTCATTAGAAAACAAAGTCACATAATCTCTGTTGGTTGACTTTTTATAATCAGTGGTAGTTATCTGTGGATGATTTACTGTACTAGGTTTGTGAAAGGTTAAAAACAGGTATTATGAAAAGAGCTAAAACATTGAACGGTACAGTTCTCGTTATACCGAATAGTGGTGAGAAAGTTTTCACCTAAATTCTTTCAAACCGGTTGCAAACAATATGCGTCCATCGTATTAAACAATACGACCTTTAACCTAACCAACATAAAAAAAAAAAATTGCACTTTGCAACTCACTAACCTAAATCATTTGGTCAACCTTTTCCAACCTAGCAGTTTCTACCCTCTGTAATATATATATATAGAGAGAGAGAGGGGGGG
>NC_068982.1:143753388-143756763 GCF_001194135.2 Octopus bimaculoides
TTCTGTGGCGATCTTAGTTAACTGATTAATTCTGACAGCTTCTTTCAGTTGCAGCCGCAATAATTTTAATGTAAACTCTGTATTAATATATTAACTTAAAAACAACAATGACCTAAATTTATGAATTAATTTAATTTGAGAAAACAGTCACTCATACAATTTTACTGTTTTGATTCATTTTCGTTTTTTTTTGTTTTTTTTTTTTTGTTAAATTTTATTTCAGTTTGATATTTAGTGAATATATTTCTGTAGCGTAGAATGTTTGATAAAGCAGCATCACCAGAATTTAGTTTTATTTCAGTTTAGAAGTAATATTTGTACATTTACTCCAGATTGTGTATGTAGATATTTCTTCTTTTTTAATTACGTCATTAAAACTTGCAATTCAGGTGAGATAACACTGAAGAAAAAAAAATATTACTATTTTTATTTTGTGGCAGGAAAATTATCATTTAATCTATGTTGTTTATGTGTCTTTAACGAGAAGAAAATTGATGATGTGAAAGAACCTTCAAAGATGTTCTAAAGGAACTAGGAGCTGGAGGTCGTAGGCATGGCTGTATTGCCAGAAGGTTTACTTGGAAACTACCCAGGCAAATATCTTCGACGATAGCCTGAGGTTGAAAACTTCTGAATGAATTTTAATGGACAGAAACTGTACTGGTGGCCCTCTGTGTATGTATGTATGTATGTATGTATGTATGTATGTATGTATGCATGCATGTATGTATGTATGTATGTATGCATGTATGTATGTATGTATGTATGTATGTATGTATGTATTAGACAATAATACGAATGGCTTATACCAGGTAGCTTACTGGCAAAGCACGATTACTTTCATAGTGTTCGTTATGTATTTGATTAATGAAAGACGGACGATGGAAAATAGAGAAATTTTATTAATCGCTACAACTGTTTCGACCTATCTAGCATCGATCCCTCACGGGTGGGATACGTAACAACTGGTTCAGTACCATCCAACAGTGCAGTTCTGCAATGTATCTTCTCAGTTCGTGTAAAGAAAAGTAGCAAATTAGAGGATATAGCTTCATTTATATAGAAGATCAATAATAAAACAACAAATGCAAAAAAACAACAAAAAAACAAACGAAAACATAGAAACGAAAACAGAAAACGAACTTTTTTCGAACAACGAAAAAAAAAGAAACAGAGAAACGAGACATGCAACATAATAAGTATATCCCTTAATAATTACACAAAGAAGATTGACTCGATACAAAAGATGGGCTACTGAGAATGACAAAAGGAGCTGAGTCTCTATTCCCTGGAGAGAAGATGAGAGAGATATGCGGTGATATATATTTGGAAGATCTTGGAGGGTTTAGTTCCCAATTTTGGAATTGACAGCTATACCAGTTCTCTGCATCATACCAAAATCCTGTCTTCCCCATCTAAAATGAGGACACAGTACTGCAATAGTCTGGGTTTCAAGGACCCACAATTGTTCAACAGCCTGCCAGGCAACCTTAGAGATCTACATGGTGTTGACGTGGAAGTTTTCAAGGAATGCCTGGATAGGTTTCTATCTGAGATACCAGATGAACTCACATCGCGGCAGGAGACGCAAAGAAGAGCAGCTCCGTCCAACTCGCTACTTCACCAAAAACAATACCGGAAACAATACCGAGTAACTACAAGTAGTGCACCAGCATGAGCTTAGCCCTGAGCTGATACCAGTAAGAGATAAAAGATATTAGAAATTTATTAAGATTATAATATATGATTATACTATAAAAAGATATGATATAATATATATTATATTATATAACAAATAATTAAAACAAATATATATCCTATAATTTGTTTCGACTCATATCCACCAGTGAATTTATAAAAATTCCCATTTATGCATATGAGTCTCATCAGTGTAATATTTGTATATACAATAGAAAAGCAAATTTCATGTAAGGGCTGCTAAATCATAAAATCGACTGATTTAAAATATACCTAGGTTTACAAGCGTGATCGTTAATAATATAAAGATATAATAAATATAATAAAAACAAAAATCCAAATAGATAAAATAAATTAAATAAACAAGCAACACAATTACAACGGTCATAAAATGTTCTTAATAATATTAATCTAAAGATGTTTTAATCTAAACTTATCACTGCCCGTTTTTATTATGTAATAAAACCTATATAATATGTTAAGGATTTAAGGTGGAGAAGGAAATATATTTTATTTAAAATTTCTATATACTGTGATGAAAAAATAAATAAGGATATATTTTATTTAGACACTAAATTCATTAAAAAAATCTTTTAACCAACGATTCATTAATTCAAAAGTTTCTACTAAATACTCCGATGTTAAACAAATGTATAAAGTTACGATTATTATTAATTATACTATTTCTTTCATGAAAATGATAACAATATATAAATAAATAAAGTATCAGAATTTTACTTAGTTTTACCGAAGGAAACAAATTAGGGTTAGCCAATAGTTTTATTATTCTATAATTTTTATGAGCATACACGTTCGAAAGACCATAATATGATGATATATACTAAAAATAGGGTCTACAAGAAATATTCACATATGCATGATTATTCAAAAAGATATATAACTATATTTAAGAATAATTCTAATCTATTTATGCATACTAATATAAATATTATTCTTAATAAATAACAAGTAAAAGACACAAATTTACTTACTTTATCAGAGGAAAATACCATTGTAAATCCATGCTTATATATTTATATATTCACTGGTTAAGGAAAAATAACCGGAAATACGTACTTACAATAGAAATGTTTTTAATCACGACAGGGCCTTTTATAAAATTATTTATATATTATTATTATCATTAAATTCAATTTATATACTTTTTATCATTTTATATAAAGATGATAGCATAATTAAAACGTATATCTTAAATTTAACTACGAATATAGTGATATAGCTTACACTTAAGACAAATACATTATATTATATTATATTTATGACAAATATATTATATTTTAAAAATATTAAGACAAATATATTATACTTAATACTAAATTTATCAATGAATCCACTGGAACAATTGTTGTTTATTGTTGGCACTCCGTCGCTTACGACGTCAAGGGTTTCAGCTGATCCTATCAACTGAACAGCCTGCTCGTGAAATTAACGTGCAAGTGACTGAGCACTCCACAGACACGTGTACCCTTAACGTAGTTCTCGGGGATATTTAGCGTGACACAGTGTGACAAGGCTGACCCTTTGAAATACAGGTACAACAGAAACAGGAAGAAAGAGTGAGAGAAAGTTGTGGTGAAAGAGTACAGCAGGGTTCGCCACCATCCCCTGCCGGAGCCTCGTGAAGCTTTAGGTGTTTTCACTTAATAAACACTCACA
>NC_068982.1:143757316-143761523 GCF_001194135.2 Octopus bimaculoides
GCACATATACATATACACGCATATATAAATAAACACATATATACACACATATATACATATATATAGACACACGTATATACACACACGTATATACATACACACACACTCATACACGCATATACACAAGTGTGTACATATAAACATACGTACATACATTCGTATGTTGCAGTATCTTGTCCTATATCTTGATGGCAAATTTGGAGTCTTTGGCACTATGTTCTAGCGTAAGTGTAACTCTCAATGTCAAAGTTTGGGACAAGTCCCTCCAGAATCTTCCAGATATATATTATGGCATATATTTTCCGCCTACGCTTCAGGGAATAGAGTCTCAATCTTTTGGGTCTTTCCCAGTAGCTTATATGCTGCATAGAGGCTATCTTCTTCGTGTAGTTTCGTTGGATTGTCTGAAGTTCTACAATTAATTTTACACTGGTTGCTGACCATATCTGGGGGAAATAGTCATAGCGGCTTAGGACAAATGTCCTCCAGAGGGCCATCATTGTTTCCTGATCTCTCGTTTTAAAAGTTCTACGAATCCATCCGCTCAGTCACCTGCGTTTCATTGCCAAACGTAGCAACATGCACATGGAAGGCTGCATCTTTGACGTTCTGAGCCTACGCTCCTATATATATATATATATATATATATTCAAACGCGCGCGCGCACACACACACACACACACACACACACACACACACACACACAAACATACATATATACAACACAAATACACACAGACTCATACACATATATACACACAACAAGGAAGAACTTTACGCTTAATCATTATTTTTAAAACAAGTGTTTTATTTCATTTAAGGAGTTTTCGCAATTTTTGATTAGTTTTTACAGCTTGTTTTGAACATTTCTAAGGACTTTATGGTCTCATCTTCTGGATGGAGTTATTAAATTTAAAGTTGATGTTGATATTTGTTACTGCTGTTTAATAACAGGCAGAAATCATGCGATTGATGTTGTGTTAATGATGTTATTATCAGCGGGTTTGAAGTAACGGCGATAATGATACGTTTAATACAACACCATGCCTATGAAGAACTAGAAAGGTCAACGAATCTAGGAATGCTAATGTTCAAAAGAAAATGTAAAGAATAAGAAAGAAAGCAAATTTATAAATTAAAAAAGATAAAACTACAACACAGTCGTGTTCTTAATGAAACAGAGTAAAATAGAGAGAGAGGGGGGATAAAGAAGGAAAGAAACAAAGAGTGAGACAAAGAGAGAAAGAGCGGGGAGAGAGATATACTGAAAGATATATATTTTGAAAAGTAGTGTTAGAATG
Organism: Octopus bimaculoides; assembly: GCF_001194135.2. NCBI lineage: Eukaryota > Metazoa > Mollusca > Cephalopoda > Octopoda > Octopodidae > Octopus > Octopus bimaculoides. Next base: position 143,758,618 of record NC_068982.1, read on the forward strand.
CATATGTTGCAGGTGAAAAAGATCGTGAGTTTGCTTCAAAAAGTGGAAAGAGAGAGAGAGAGAGAGAGAGAGAGAGAGAGAGAGAGAGAGAGAGAGAGAGAGAGAGAGAGAGAGAGAGAGAGAGAGAAAGAGAGAGAGAGAGAGAGAGAGAGAGAAAGAAAGAGAGAGAGAGAGAGAGAGAGAGAGAGAAGGGAGAAAGAGAGAAAACGAAGGAATGAGGGAAGAGTAGATGGAAACAGAGGAGGGATGAAAGAGATTATGAAGCGAAGTTCTTGTATTGATATTTAAAACGTGACGATGTCAAACACCACCGAGATGATGTAATGTAATTGGCAATTATTATCAATTGAAAATACGACACCCCCACCTTCCAAATGTAAATGTTGAATTAGAAGATATTTCAAGAACAACACACTAGCAACAACAACTTAAAATACAAATCTGAAAGGTTACTATTAAATCGAACTAAATACTCGATATACAAAGACGCTGTGATGCAATTACATTTGTACTGGCGGTGATCATTGTTGATCGATATCGAGGTTGATATATCTCATGATAAACATCGGGATAGTAATTGCTATGATTTGCGATGCATTGTAATATCTACAGTAGATATTTGTGATAAATAATTTCGTAGATTTGAAAACAGACAATGGAATGTGGAGAGCTCATTATCTCGAGTGCTAAAGCTGATTACAAACTAATGTTAAAGTCATTAAATCTGAAGTATCCAGCGCAAGGCTAAATTACAAAACGAAAAGCGGGAGGTGTGATGTGCTCTTCTGTATTATGAAGACTGTTTGCTAGTATTGTTGTTGTTGTACGTTGTTCTATTATTTATTGGTGTTATTGTTGTTGCTGCTTCTGCTGTTTCTGCACCAAACAAGATGGCGTTTGCGGTCGCAAAATAAGAGCTTTATTGTATAGGAAAAGATATTTGATGCTGATCAAGATTAGCTTAAAAGTAGCATGTGCGAATGTGTATGTATATGTAAAGTGTAGATTTGTATTTGTGCGTATGTTTGTGTATATATGTGTCTGTGCCGACATGTGTTTGTGCATAGATGCTTTTGCGAGTGTATATGTCTCTACTAATTTGTAGTGAACGTGTGTTTGAGCGAGTGTATGTGTGCATGTGAGTGTATGTGTGTATGCATGTGTGTGTGTATTTCTCTGTGTGTGTGTGTGTGTGTGTGTGTGTGTGTGTGTGTGTGTGTGTGTGTATGTGTGTGTGTGTGTGTGTGTGTGTAAGATAGGAGAATATCGGTTACAGCTAGCGAAAGTTAATTCAATATTAGGATGTAGCTAAATTTTAAAGTCAGTGACCACTTCTCGTATCAGTTTACTGAATAGATATAGTAAATACTGTAAATCAGCAATTCTCAATCCTTTTGACTTCGTGGCGCACAGGAGATCAAATTAAATGATTTTGACACATTTCGTGAGAAAATTTAAGAATTATGAAACGTTTCACGTAGGAAGTTAAACAATATTGGCGCACATTGTGTGGAAAGGTTGAACAAAATATGTATCAGTGTTTAAAGTGTAGAAAAAATACAGAACCTTGTTAACTTGTTTTAATAATCATAAATGTAAGACAATCATATATGTGTATAACAAAATTATGAATACATAAATTTATATAACAAAAATTGTAACTAAGATGTTTTTCAAGATGCCCAAGTATCTTTACTTCGGTATTTACCATGAGAGAAACTGTCATATAGGCTTTTGGTGCAGAATGCATGCTTGTTTGCCTGCTCGCGGTATAAACAAACAAGCGTGTATTCTACACCAAAAGTTTATATGAGAGTCTCCTTCATGATAAATACCGAAGTAAAGATTGTTCTAACGGAACACTCACGTTCAAGTGGGAATAAATATTACCTCTCGGTATTAATACTGCCTCTGTCACACCCAGAGAAAGTTTAAGATGGAAAAAAAAGTGCAGGCTTTTCGTCAGGAGGAGGGAAAAAGAAAAGCACGTGTGACGTTGCATGGCTCAATCCAAAATGATTCCTGGTACAATAAGTCAGTAAGCATCAAGAATATATACAGCTAGCATAGATGACAAAAAGCGGAAATATACGATAAAGAAAGTTTAATAACTGGCGTATGTTATATACTTCCTCCCATATCAAAATCGATGGAAGTTTCAATCAGTTGACAGTCACCATAAAACTCACGGTTTAACAATGAAAATTGCGAAACATACGAATAAAAATAAAAAATGTAAGCAGTGGAAAAGATAAATAAAGACTACATATGTTCCATAGCTAAACTTCATGTGTTGCATAACTCGTGATATGTTCAGAAGCCATTTAACTAATCCTCAAGTCCAGTTACCTTCGAGTTGTTCACGTCGTCTCATGGAGAAGAGTTATTTTTTTATCTTCCCAAGAATTTTATCCGTGGTATTAACCGCTGCCTTTGTTCTGAATATTACTATAAATTGCTTACCTTAGTTATCACGCCTAATCGCGTAGTTTTTAATGCTCACTTTGTTCCGTATAACTTTTACTTTATCCTCGACGCCAAAGTTAAGACTGTACTGCGTTGCCTTGAAACTCCTCTCTTCCTTGTCCTCTTTCGTCCTCCCCATCTCCCCTTCATCTTACCCCTAGGTTTCTTCACTCTCGTTTAATTGACATCTGTAAACACCCCACCCCTTTTTTTCTGTTAGGGTTGCTTGCCTGCTGATAATTATCCTCATTGATCATTTGGCTTAGCTTTTTCAGCCTACTATTTTACTGTGGCTAAATTAGCAAATCATTCACTCTTCTCCATGCAACGACATAAAAAGCTTGAGGATTAAGGAAACGGTTTTTGTACGCGTTACGAGTTATGTAACTCATAAAATTTAACTATGAAACATTTGTTTTCGTTTACCTTTTCCATTCCTT
>NC_068982.1:143762351-143769482 GCF_001194135.2 Octopus bimaculoides
TTTTATATATATATATATATATATATATATATATACATATACATGCATGCATACACACACACACACACACACACACACATTATTCAGCCTCAGTTCAGTCTTGATCAAGCAAACCTATGATAAAATGTGTCTATCCCTGCTCTTGTCTTTATTTCAGTGACTAATGTACTTAAGACTACATTATCCAATATAACTTCCCCCTTTTAAGATAGTAAGTGGGATTTGACAGCTATTTCGTGCATGTAGTGTGGCCACACAATCTTATGATCGCTAAAATCAGAGAAGAAGTCATTTTTTCCTCTGGAAAAGAAATCTAGTCTTCGTGGTGCTGATTTGGCAAGATTATATATGTGAAGTTTCTACAAAAGATAAGCATTTCAAGTGAATTTGAGTTTTGCGTTGTATTTTGTTTATGAGTAGGCGATATCATGTTGCAAATATCAGGGCTCATTAAACGTATATGTTACTCTTTTACCTCACCCACCAAAACTGGTCTTGTGCAAGGGTAAAATTAATGAAGATAATGGTGCATAGCAGAATAAATATGGCACCGGACAAAGTACAATGAGGTATTTAGTTACATCAATTTATGATCAGAGATCAAATTCCGCTGAAGTTGCCTTTGTATTTCATTCCTCCAGCATCAATAAAATGAGTAAAATAAGTGTTTAGTGAAGGTCGAGTATCTGAACTGGAAGCCTGTGAAAAGAAAAAGTGAACAAGCGTGGCTGTTGGGTAAGAAGTTTGCTTTCTAACCATATGGTTCCAGGTTCAGTTTCACTGCGTCTTAGCTACGACAAGTGTCTTCTGCTATAGCTTCGAATCGATTAAAGCCTTGTGAGTGGATTTGGTAGACGGAAACGGGAAAAAGCCAGTCGTATATATATGTGTGTGTGTATGTGTGTGTGCGTGCTTGCTTGCGTGCGTGTGTGTGTGCGTGTGTGTGTATGTGTACGTGTGTGTGTGTGTGTTTGTGTATGTGTGTTTGTCAACATTATCGCTTGACAACTGGTGTTGTGTTTATGTCCCCGTATCTAGCGGTCCGTCAAAAGAGACCGATAGAATAAGTACCAAGCTTGACAAAAAAGAAGTACTGGGGTCGATTCATCCCATTTAAAAATTCTTCAAGGCGGTGCTCCAGCATGGCCGCAGTCTATGGACTGAATCAAGTAAAAGCTAACAGATAAAAGAAAAACATAAATCCCTTAACTGAGCCTACCTGTTTCCAAGACATACAGAGTAGATGACTCTGAGAAGGAAGAACAACAGTTACAGAAGTCTATTTTCCATACACCATTGTCAGAAAGAACAACGTAAAGCTAAAAAAAGGACTGGATTCTGTTGCGAAGAATAAAGAAGTAGGCGCAGGAATCAAGAGCCTCTTCAACAGAATCAAAGAAGAATGGATGCAGGTGCCAACAATGCCAACAATTTTTACAAAATTGATAGAACTCTTCATAACAGAGTTCTATGCAGAATCTTCATTTTGTGGCCTGAAGAATTCTAGATCTAGGAAAGGATTTTGCAAATCTGTTTCTTTAAATTATTGCAGATTTGTGAGTCAGCTGTATGAATGTAGGTGATAAGGTCTCGTTTTGTAAGAGTGGTCACTGCAAAACGATTCTGAATTACTGAATATGAATGTTATCATAATCAGTAGGTCAACAAAACTACTGAGAAAATTTTCGCTTCGTTTGGTAAGGTTTGAGAGGGGTGGTAGTATTTATAAAAGGCCTGGCAGTTTAGTTGCGGGCAGTCTACGTGGACTCGGATTGTTGGTTGATTTTCCCGAAGTGCCTCCAATCGCGAAGGCTGTTACATCAGAATTAGGACATATATATCCAGAAATGAAAATACAAAATTTGTCGACTGCACTTTTTTCAAGAGGCACGACGTGGAAGCAAATCTATTGAATAGCTTCTTCTAAAGCAGGAACGATACCCGAACAGATGACTGGTCCTGAACAGATGTTTAGCATATTTTGCCAGCACTTTGCAGGATGTTTCGAGGGAAAGAAAGATATAGAACGGCAAAAGTGGACCTTCCTGCTTATTTTAACTGTCTCGACTCGCAACAGTCGAAAAGAAGTAAGGTATGGGCCATATTACTGTATCTATCGCATGGGAAGTTTTTGACAGCAGTCAAGAGGCCAAAATTAAATGTCCATCCTTACCAATTCTATTTGTAAATATCAGACTTGTTAATTTCTTTGTCGATATGTGAACCGTGAGAGATGTATTTCTGAGAGAAGATAACTAACTGTTTTAGGCCCAAAGTACTGCTAAATAGAGTCAACGATATCGACTAAGGTACAGCAAAAACGTTGATATTGTCGATCGAGTAGACATAATCAAAACACTTCAATAGTCTTTTTATGTACAAGATAGTACTTGCCTAATGTATCATTCTTTATGGAAGATAATAGTGTCATTTGAGGGTAATTTGGCAAATATTTCTAGCAGTTCAGGTATGTTGATACTATTTCAATGGCTTGTGAGATTGGTTATTGTCTTAGTGTAATGAGGTCTATCAAAACTGTAAATGTTCATTGATGTCAACCTATACCTCTCTCAATACATTGTACAAACAAAGAGGAAGACCCGACTTTGACAGTACACTGATCAATTTAGACCAAACTTAACCTTTCGAGAGTGATAAGTATCAGCACTTCGTGACTATCTCTGATGAGTTTTGGGTTGGGCTCATCTTCAGGTGTTAGATCGCTACTTTGTCTTTGCTCAGTTAAGCTGGTAAATGGTCACCAATTACTGAAGTTTGATAACGTGCATTTGCTTCGGCTCTACAATCAGATTCTCAAAAATTGGGTCTCTGCACACTGTGATGTCGAAGTTCATGATAATGATATCAGCGAAACATTTCAACTGGGATCGCAGACTTAGTTAATACGTAGTAAACCTCTAAATCTGCGGTACACTCACATGTGTAACGGGTGAATGTGTACAGAAAAGAAGATGAAATAAAAAAGAAGTCTGGGCTGGTAACTTTTCTTCAAGTCACTTAAGATCCTATCTCTACCAAAGGACATCCAATTGAAATTCAAGCCTTCATTTGTGTATGTATGCGTGTATATGCGCACTCGTATATGTATATATTACATGTAAAGATTGCTCTCGAGTTTAAGAAAAGAAGCGTTTGAGATCCAAGTGCTTTGACTGAAAGTGTATATAATAAAAGACCGGGAATTTAGTTTATGTCGACAATCGCAAGAAAAAAAGAAGACATAATAAAAAACACTACAGTTAAATGTAAGTGAAAAAAAAAAGAGAATTCTGAAGAAGCAGAACTGTAGTTAGTTGTAAAGGATTGTGTGCCGGAACGGTCTGTGAATACTCAACTGTTGAAGTGTTGAAAAGTCATACACCAACAACAATGTCTTTAAGATGTTAAAAATAAAACTGTACTACGACAGGGGTGAGGAAAAAAAATCGTCCACTAATACTTCTTCCTGTTTGTCTTTCTATTTATCCTTTTCTCTTGATTTCACATTTTTTTATGTATATTCTCTCCCTTCTTTCTTTTAAACATCTTTCACCATTTGCAGGCAAGAAATAATAATAATAATAATAATAATAATAATAATAATAATAATAATAATAATAATAATAATAATAATAATAATAATAATAATAATAATAACCAAGTAAGCAGTGCAATAGGGAATCTGATATGAAATAAGTGGAACAGTTTGAAGAAAATTCCAATGAATATCATATATATATTTGGTGTGTTTGTTTTGTTTATTATTTGTGGGCGGTGGTATTAAGAATTCATATATTTCAAAGTCACAGCGTTTGCGTAAGAAAAACAAGTTAATGATGAAGACAAAATACAGATACATTTACATATTTTTTATAAACACATGAAAGAAAGTGTGAATAAAACAGGCAGTACAAAACACGACGCTCCTCAAAACACATGCATGTAAGTATATACGAATGTATGTACGTATGTTTATATGTACACACACGTATATATGCGTGTATGGGTGTGTGTGTGTGTATGTATATACGTGTATGTATATATCATATCATATACATTGAGCTACAGTATAGTTATAAACACATGGCTTTCAAAATACAGCAGACTAAAGAACACTTTCACCCAGAAACTCTTATAAACATTTGTATCCACACACACGAGTTTCCTTGTATGTGTGTGTGTATGTGTGTGTGTGTGTGTGTGTGTGTGTGTGTGTGTGTGTGTGTGTGTGTGTGTGTGTGTGTGTGTGTGTGTCTATATGCGCGTGCGAGCGCTCATGCATACATGCATTGGCAAATGTATGTACATTGCCTAATCGCCTATATCATATAATATTATACGCCCGTGTGACTGCATATACTCACAGACACAAATACACGCGAACATAAACGAATGTATGATGGTTGTACCGAAAGCAATGCAGAAATGGGCATCACACTTTTTTTTATTAACTCTCGTGTTTCATTGGAATTACATATGTTGGTAGAATAACTCTTTCTCTATAGTAACACTTCATTGAAGGCGAATGATAGGGCTCGAAGCAGAAACAAATTGCTGTCATTGATTTCTCGATGAAAGAGGGATACACGCTGTCTGACACCAACAGAAAGCAACAGGTTGTTTACGAAGATGACACGAATGACAAGAGCAATGTACACGGAAGTATGAAGAAATTTAAAGACTGGGAAACCAGCTTTGAAGACAAACTGCGCAATGGGAGGCCATCAATAGTGAGCACTGACACGAATTGCGAACGAGTGGACGAATTGATACACACGAACAAGTTATGCTCACTTATGCATTACTTTCGGTAGAACACTCATATACATGTTATGACATATTCATACATTTATATACCGACACAAGTGCACGCACGCACACATACATACTCTCCAATCCTCCACTCTCTCTCCTCTCTATCTTTGTGTGTGTGTGTGTGTGTGTAAATGTATTTACATTATTGGGTGAAACTTCCCATAAATCTCTGCTTCTGTTGTCACGCACCTACATAGACTCATACAGTCATGCACATATACATACACACTTCACAAGTATAATAATCCATAAGCTAGCTTCACAATTGGATTATGGTCACAATACATCACAAAAGAAGGTGGACGACCTTAACTTCAAGAAAGTGTGTACGAAGTTTGATTGTTGACACTAGGTTTGAAAGTAAGAAAAGTCTAAATCTGCTCAGACCTGATCGAAGCGTCTGAGGCCAATGAACGCAGTTTTTTTTTATACATATCTAGTGACTTGGAATGAAATGTGGATGCATCTTGGATGATGTGGAAATGAAGGCATGGCGTTTCAACTCTTCAAGGTCTAAGAAGTTCAAAAGCTAGCAATCAGCACTGAAAGTTATGATGGCTATTTTTTGAGATGACAACAGTCTCATTCTCTTTGATTTTCTGGAACGTAGCTGTATGTAAAAAGCGAGCAGTACATTGAGACGCTCAAACAGATTAGAGAAACCGTGAAGAGGAAGGGTCCGAACAAAAATGTGAAACCGATTCACATTCACCATAACAATGACCATACTCATCTTTGGCAACAAATGGGGCGATAAACTAGGCTGATCAGTAGTTCCCTACACACATTACATTCCGGATCCAGCGCCCTCTAACATCCACCTGTTCAGTCCAATGAAGGGCAGTCTTCGGGGACAAAGATCTGATACTGCAGACAAGTGAAAGTATCTATGAAGTTTCGAGGGTTCGGTTAAAAAGATGTCATAAATACATTTCTCTTGATGGAAACAATGTTGAGTAGTACTGCGTATAGAGCAAGGGTTACCATCAATGTTTTATCTAAGGACCCCTTTGAAATACTATTTTATTCTGGTCTAAAATCTTTCAAAATTCCTATTATATTTTTCACACATTCACTTGTGGAGGATGAACAATGTAAAATGTTAGAGAAAGAAACCCAGCTGTTTCTTGCAATACATATATTTAAGGTAGGGGTTCTCAACCATTTTTTTTTCTTTGCCTCTGAACCTCTTTGAAATACTATTTTATTCTGGTAGACCTCCATAGCCATTCTATCTTTACAAACTAGTTTTATAGAAACTTCTTTCAAACTTCTTATTTTGCTTTTCACGCATTAATTTGAGTAAGATGAACTATGTAAAATACTAGAGAGAAAAACCTTGCTGTCTCTTGCAATAAAATACCAATACATACATCTGAAGCAAACGTTTTTCAGGGGCCCTTAAAATACTATTGTGGATCCCCAATTTATTATTTTGTTGTGTGGATCCCCCAAAATCTTTATGAACCCTCAGGGGCCATATAGACCCCGGTTGAGAGTCACTGATATTGAGGAAGTGTTACTCTCCTACCATGTGCAATCTGAACGACCTAAATCAGTTAATAAAATGTTATGCTCACTTTTGCATTACTATCGGTAGAACCCTCATATACATATTACACCATACATTCATGCATTTGCATACCGACGCATTCACGGATACACATACTCGAGCTCCATTTCTCATTTCTCTCCCCTCTCACCGTCTCTGTGATGTAAATGTATTTATATTATTGGGTGAAGCTTCACATAAATCTCTGCTTCTGTATACATATAGTCATACACGTATACATACACACCTCATAAATATAAACCAGCATTAAAATGTATTTATGTAGAACTATATCTTCATACGTAGACGTACCCACCATATATAACGCACCCTCTCCGCACACATCCAGCCATATGAACACGTACATTCACAAACGATTATATTGGCGATTTGACATTTGAATAATAAGGTCAATATAAATTGAAATCTTTCTTGTGTCACTCGATATGTTCACGCGCACATACATAACATATATACACAAAACATACGCATGCGCATATATATATATAAAACACGCACGTGCATATACGTATAGACACACACAAACATGTATATAATATACATGTATGATCGTGTGTGTGTATGTGTGTGTGCGTGTGTGTGTATATATATATATATATATATATATATATATATACACACACACACACATATGTACATGTATCTCAATTTAAATATACACACAGAAACATACATATTAGTTTAGCAGAAAAGACGAAATAAATGAAATAAAATCAATACGAGTATATATATATTTATATATA
>NC_068982.1:143770872-143771588 GCF_001194135.2 Octopus bimaculoides
GCTTATATACACTTAAAAACATACATGCATATATATATGTTTATATATATATATACGTAAGTCGTCTAAAATTCCTTATGTCAGGAAAAAATGCATTCGTATATCTATCAATAGAGTGGGTATATTATCTGAAGTGAACAACATTATATATCTACCACGGCTGATGTTACCGATCAGTTTCGCGCTAGAGGTACAACGGAGTGTTAGATAGCAATGCGATTATATAACCCTACGCTCATCAGAGGTAGCCAAATAATCGGATTGTTCCTAACACTCCGTTGTACCCCTATCGAGAAACCGATCAGCCGTGATGGATATAATATTGTACACTTAATATATATTGTACACTTAATATATATTGTACACTTAATATATATATATATATAAAATTCCTGACTTAAGGAATTTTAGATGACTTACGTATACATATATATAAACATATATATATACATGTATGTTTTTAAGTGTATATAAGCGTATGTATATATGGATGTATGTATATGTGTGTTTGTGTGTGTGTGTCCGTGCACGTGAATAAGTATACATACGTATATGTATGTGTATATATGTATGTGTATATGTATGTGTATATATACATGTTTATATATGCATGTGTGTATATGTATGCATGCATGCATATGTATATAAATATATGTATATATATAAGCCTTTGACAAAGTTGATCATGGCTTGATATGTCACAAGCTGCGAAACCT
>NC_068982.1:143772104-143778637 GCF_001194135.2 Octopus bimaculoides
GTGTGTATAGGTTAAGTTTTCGCACGTCGCCACATCTCCATTTCCACAGGACTTCCAGTATTTCATAAAAGTAAGCTAAGGGAAATAATTCGAACGGACTAATAGAATTAATTTAGATAATTGAGGTAGGTGGGGATTTAATGTATGATGTATGCAAAGGATTCCTAAAATGAAGTAAAGAAATTAAGAAACAATTTTACAGAAAATTGCATTTTCATACCTTGGGAAATAATCTAATATTTGTTAAACCAAGGAAGAGATTCTATATGTGATTTTCAGTATGCTGATGAATGCGCTTTGAATTCTCATACATTAGAGGGAATTCAGGAAATAGCCGACAGGTTTGTTGCGGCGGCCTGTGCATTTGGACTGACTATCAGCATCAAGAAGACTGAAATTTTATTCCAACCAGAGCTTGGGGCAGAACATAAACAAGATTCAAATGTGATAATTGGCAATAAGCCACTCAAATGGGTCAGGTCATTTAAATATCTTAGAAGTACAGTAAACTTTAAGAGTACTCTTGACGACGAAATTAATGTTAGTATAGCTAAGACTACAAGTGTTTTTGGAAAACTTACCCATCGTTTGTGGGATGAACACGTTTCAGTCTGAAAACTAAAATAAGTGTACACAAATTTTGTATTTTGAGCACACTTTTGTATGGGGAAGAAGCATGGACTCCTTACTACAGGCATACAAAGGAACTTGGAACCTTCCACATCTGCTGCCTGCGCAACATAAAATGGCAAGATAAGATTTCTTAAAAGAATCTGATACCTCCAGTATTAAAAACATGATGCTGAGAATTCAGTGCAGATGGGTAGGGCATGTTGTTCGAATGAAAGATGACCGCGTTCCGAAAATTGTTTTGTATAGCCAACAAGTAGAGGGATACCGCTGTAAAGGAAGACTCGTCCTTGAGTATAAGAATAGGTTGAAGCAAATACTAAAGCCTCTACAGCTTAACTTGATATCTTGGGAAAGTCATTGCCTAGATCGATCAGAATGGTGTAAAATGTATCGTGACACATCAGAACAATTTGAGTTAGAGAAACAGAACAGTAAAAGAATTATATCCTGCAATCAACAAACACATTTGCTCAATCTCGGACAAAATCAAAATCATCAGTGTCCCCATTGTGATTTCATAGCAAAATTCATACCTGGACTTAAGCTATATTCGTGGATCCATAGCAAATAGATGCAGCTTCTTTAATTTTTAAAGTGGTTTTCTCTTTTTCTCTCTCTCACTTTTCTATTTAAACCCTCTCCTTCAAACACTCATGTGTCGAAATCGACTTGAGTGACCATCATATGAGGGGCTGTGTGGTAAATATTTTGCTTCCCAACCACGTGGTTCCAGGTGCAGTCCCACTGCGTAGAACCTTTGGAGCTGTTTTCTACTAGTATCAGGCCGACAAAAACCTTGTGAGTGGATTTAGTAGATGGAAACTGAAAGAAGCGACAATCTTTCCTAATACACACACACACACGCACACACACACAAACACACGCACACACACACAAGCACACGCACACACACACATACACACACACACACACACACACACACACATCTCACTGATTCAATGACAAAAATCCCACGCTGTACTATACTTTTGCTCATTTCCTATAGTTGCCAGAGTTTGTTCTCAACTTCAAGTACGAAAGCAATTCGTAATTTGATTATTATGACACTATAATAATGTATTTTGATAGTAAAGATAATGGCATTGTCTTGAAATTTTGGGCGTGGTGTTCCTCAACTACATTGACCACAGTGTTCATCTGATACATATCTTATCGACCCCGAAAAAAGCAAGTCGACCCCAGCGGAATTTAAACTCAGAACGTAAAACCAGAAAAAATGCCGTTAAACATTTCTGCATAGTAACGATTCTGCCAGCTCATCAACTTCTTAATAATAGTAATTCTTTCTGCTATGGTACAAGGCCTGAAATTTTGAGAGCAGGGCGTCTAGTCGATTACTTGTCCGGTATTTTTGTTTCACGGTCCCGGAGGGATGAAAGGTAAGGTTAAGCTCGGCGGTATTTGAACTGAGAACGTAATGAATCGGTAGAAATACCGCTGCGCATTTTGATCAAGGCGCTAACGATTCTGCCAGTTCATCGCCTTCTTAATGATAATAATAATATTGATAGATAAAATAATAATCTTTCCTTCAATAGCCATAAGGCCTGAAGTTTTAGGGGAAGAACTAGTTGATTACATTAGCCTCAATGCTCGATTGGTACTTATTTTATCGACCACGAAAGGATGAAAGGCAAAGTTGACTTTGTACATTCTCCTCAATCTGGATGACTAAGTTCTGTTAATATTGAGCCTTTGAAAACTGGAAAATCCAAACTAAACTACACGAGAATTAGCAAAACAGTTCAGTTCAAGTCACACTTCGTCATAAAACACTTTCATGAACTATGAAAAGTGTCTAAACTTGATCAATACGTCCCTCATCACCTGACTGCTTCTCAGTTTAATCTCTACTCGTTATTAAGGAGTAGATTTGTTACCAAACCTTTCCTGGGTAGAATCATCACAAGTGATGAAAAGTGGTTTCTCCATAACCATATCTAACGAAAACGACAATGGTTACTGAAAGAAAAAAAAGAATCCATCCTCAAATCACCACTACACTCGAAAAAAGTTATGCTCTATGTTTGGTGGGATATGAAGGGTGTCATCTATCATGAAGTGTTACATCAAACCAAAACAGTTAAAATGGAGGAGTATTGCCATCAGCTGGAAGCATTGCACAAAAAAATGCTGGAAAAGCACCGGTCATTGATCAATCGTAAAGGGATGTTGCTCCTACACGATAATGCTACATATTACCGAAGTCACTTAGAAAATGATTATGATACAAAATATGAAAGCATTGCCTCATCCTCCTTACTCTGCTGACCTTCCCTAATATGACTCATCTTTTGAGACCATTCTTCGCGGAGAAGTTCAACATAATATTGAATGTTTCTGTGCTGCGAAAATGGAAAAATTTTACGCTCGGGAGACCAACAATTTGCCAAATATTTTGCATTGTTTTGTCAACACTGAGGAGAAATGATACACTGATTAAACATATCAATTAAAACCAAAGAAGCATTTACTTCTTTTCCATCTAGAAATGCGACTTTCCAACCTTTATGCGTATGTGTGTGTGGGGGGAGTGTATAGGTGGTTTGGTGGCTATAAAAACAGATAGATAGATAGATAAATAAATGGATAGATAAATAGATAAATGTGGGGATGTGAATGTATGTATACATTTTATGTGTATATATCTATCTATACACACACACACACACACACACATAAATATATATATACTAACACAAAGCAGCCTTTATTGCCCATCTATTTATGACCCTACACTCTTCAAATATGTATGAATGTCACACAATATCATCTTCCTCTTTATATCGGATCTTGTATCTAGTCAGAAATGACTTAAAGCGCAGTTTCTTAGACGTTCAGAATCTTTGAATAGAATATTTTTTATTTTAAATATCAATTCTTACCCATTCCGATTTATTTGTAGTCTTCGGGCGAAATTATGCATTATATTTCCTTAAATTTGTCTTCTTTTAAGGTCGTGTTCGTGTATTAAAAGCTGACATGTACAAAAACATAACGTAGTTATATATTGGTTTTTCAACTTTTTCGGTAGGATATTGAACTAAATAATACTTCTTCCTTGTCAACCTTATCAGTACCAAAAATTAAAAGAAGAAATACATGTGTGTTTAATTCCAAGGTTCAGTAATTGCAAGAATACAAGAAGTTTTGGCGTGTTTTTTTTTTTAAAAAAAACACGAAAAAGAAAAGGAAAATACAATAGGTAACAATACATATTCCTAACTTCAGGTTTCACAAAATATACTGAATTATTTTAAGAAAATATATACCTTTAACAAAAGAAAGAAATTTTAATTTTATTTACATTAAAAATATTACTGATGGTGGTGGAGGGAATGGAGGATAGAAAGTACAAATTCTTACAAAAATTATTCTTGCAAATATGATGCCGCTTCTATTCACGAACAAAAGTGTCTTTTTCTATGCCAGGTTGTTATGAAGAATGTGTGACCAAATTTCTGCTTTGAAATATAATGCCACTTCAATAAAACCATTCACAAACATTTACAAGCAGTCTTTGAACCCCTTTCCTACAATATGTTTCCCTCTCCCACCTCTATCTATCTATCTATCTATCTATATGCCTACCTACATACATACGTACATACCTATTTATATCTCCTACTAAAACCTGTCCTTCTGTCTGTGTTTCAGCTCAGCTGCTTGCTCTAACTTCACCTACTTATCTTTACGCAATGCAAACGACGTCACTGACCAAATTACAACATAAAAATGTGTATATACATGTGAAAAGATAATTTCCATATGAAAATATGCAAGCGTTGTGACCAGCCTCCCTTAAGCATTCCGTATCTAATTCATTTCCTTTTGATAACATGCAGTTGCCTCATATACAGGAGACGCCTATTCCTGTAACGAAGTTGTCTTTGCTATAAACATCGCAACATGACAACACTTTAAACCTCAGATCAGAATACTTCACAGCTTCAATTATAGTTATTTTTATCAGTCAAATCTAATATTCCAAATTACTTCTGATTATTGCATTGACGAAGAAATTGTAGTTATTCTTTCTGTTCTTTAATTGACTTCGTATGGAATGAATAAATCGGTTTTAAACGGATGCAATTTGTTTTCACTCTTTAAGATCAAAGTGTGTTTTTAGAGAAATATTAAACATGAGAAACTTTTGTTTTTCAGTGAAGCAAACAACAGAAGTTGGAGCGTTGATGTCTTTTGGTTGAAGCTGAAGGTTAAAGCTATATACAAACACATACACATAGAAAAACATGCATACACACAAACACACATTATATACATATATGGCACAAACACACATTATATACATATATGGCACAAAAATGGAGTCATTCGTTTTCAGTGAAATTTTCTCCTCTCATTATCATCATCATCATCATTTAAAATCTTTTGGTCCACTGCAAAACTGGCACTCTTGTGTGACACTTCTTTTTTTATTGTTCTGAAGGAAGAAGCAGTACTCATGACTTTAATAATACCAATAACCGTCACAGGTCTTCAGAGATTCATGAGATTGATACAGTTGATGCTTTAGTTTGAGCATCAGTAAGTCAACGTCTGCAGGAAAAGAACTGGTCGAGAGAAGAAGTTCCAGAGAGTTGACACTCTTGGTAGATAGGATTGTGTGAAGTGATCACTGAAAAGCCTCTATGCTGGAGAAGTCAGCCATACTGACGTTTGCACTATTACGATCCTTGCTTTTTCTAAATTCGCTGATTGGATCTCTCTTTCAGCTAGGTATTCTCGAGCAACAAACTTGAATCACAATCAACCAAACGTTAACCCTATTTTCTTTCTTCAGTTTTCCCCAGTTCTTCTAAGAAAACCTAATAGTGCCATAAGTACTGCCCTTACCAATAAATAAATAAAATAGTTACTGTTGAATTAACCCCAGGCTAGCACTAATTGAGTAAATCTATATTCAAAGGCGTTCCAGACATGACCATCCCGTTTTTGACGGGTATCTAGATATACATTATGCAATGTGTCCTTCTTTTTTAAGCCGTTTGAGCATAAATCGAGATCGCTGTTTTCCTAGGTTAAGCAAATTCCTCGATCAACTGGTTTCAATTTGCGCAGGAAGCCATTTTAAATACTTAAATTCTTGCTAATTACTCTGGAGATATATTTGAAAGTCAGCCGATCCGGTTTCTTTCCTCTATAAAGTAGGGGCTTGTGCTTTGCTCAAAACTTGGTGAGAAAAGCTGTGGAGCAAGAATTGGGCTTTTGTCAAAACGGGACAGCGATGTGGCTTCAATATCCGCAAATGTTTTGAAGAAAAGAATGAATGCTACATTTCCCAAACAAGAGACAATGACTATTTCAGTGTTAAGTCCCATGATGAAATTTTCCTGAAGAGTGATAATAGCACTAACTCAGTTATATGATACCAATCTGTTGATACCTTTCCAGAACATAAAACAGGGAATTGTTAACTGAAAAGCATAGAAAAAATTCGAATGTGTGTGCCTGTGGGTGGGTATATATATGAGTTTGGGTATATATATGAGTCTCTTTGTTTCATTTTATGTGCGTGTGTGTGTGTGTGTGCGCGCGCGCGCGCGTGTGCTATTTATTATAGTTTGATTCGGTTTCACGCCACCTTCGCAGGCCTCTAACAGAAGCCCGTCTCTTTCAGGCTTTATAGGCCTGCAACATTAAGTCGTATGGAACCGAATCAAACTATTTTCAATAATTCACGTAATTCCTACTAAATATATTGTGTCCCCTTTTTTTTCATTTGTCTACTCATTCGTATATATATATATATATATATATACACATATATATCTGTAAATATAATATGTGACAATTATTCGGTAGCCATGACAAAACTCCGAGTTTCGGATATCGGGGCGGAAACCCACGCCGGTATC
>NC_068982.1:143779581-143780900 GCF_001194135.2 Octopus bimaculoides
ATATATATATATATATATATATATATATATATACATACACATATATATACACACAAATATTTATTTACACATCTACATATGCATACATACATGTGTGTGTGTGTGTTAATACTGCTTGGAACTTACTGCACACTTCAAAGTTAATCTAATCATGCGTCTCATGACATACACACAGACATACATATATGCGCGTGCACACACACACACACACACACACACACACACTCACACACACACATACAGACTCTGTCTGTCCGTCTGTCTGTCTGTCAGTCTCTCTCTTTCTCTAACATTAATGAAGGTTGTAAAATTTACCAGTTCGTCCAATCGAGATATTTAGATATTGGATGCGGCGCAAAACGACCTGTTTTGTCGGTGCTTTGGTTATATGACTATTGTATATTAGACAAAAGGAAAAAACAAAGCTGGGCATTTAAATAAACTACAAATAGCAAACATGAAATATTTACCAAAGTTACTACGCATTGCATCTACAATTTTCGACGATCGTCAGTTCATCAGCCATTACTAAATGAAAACAGCTTTTCGCTTTGCTGAGCAATTTTTGATAGCAGCTGATTGGATTCAACAAGTTGTGGGTATGTGAATTAACGTGAACAGGAATGAAACGGTCACTCCATATATCAATGAGAAATATAACTAATTTTGTGGTGAATTCTGAGTTGTTCAATAATGTTTTCCTGTCTAGTTTGTTTTGTTTGTGTGGTGTTTGCATTGCATTTACACTTTGTTGAAGGCATGGCGAACCGATGGTAAAGTATCATATTTTCATTAAAGCCATATTTTCAATGGTGATGGTGGAAATCTGTCGTCCGTCGACGAGGATTCAGTTGCTCAATTAACTAATTAGCCTACTCCTGAATTAACATGCGAACACTCGTAACGTAATTTTCATGTAATATCTGTGACATAGTGTGACAAAGCCGTTCCTTTTGAATGTAGTTTCTATGAACCCAACTTCCCCTACGAGGTGTGGATTAACTTGGGAATATAGAAAATTACAAGATACCTTACAGTAGGATCAAACTGGAGACCTCGTGGCCGTGAAGCGAATTTCCTGACCATTCGGCCATACTATACCTATCATGTTTTCAATATATCAAATACGCAAGGCGGCGAGCTGGTAGAAACGTTAGTACGCCGGGCGAAATGCTTAG
This sequence comes from Octopus bimaculoides, assembly GCF_001194135.2. Classification (NCBI taxonomy): domain Eukaryota; kingdom Metazoa; phylum Mollusca; class Cephalopoda; order Octopoda; family Octopodidae; genus Octopus; species Octopus bimaculoides. The sequence goes on from NC_068982.1 coordinate 143,780,760, forward strand.
CGGTATTCCGTCTGTCGCTACGTTTTGAGTTCAAATTCCGCCGAGGTCGACTTTGCCTTTCATCCTTTAAATAAGTACCAGTTACGCACTGGAGTCGATATAATCGACTTAATCCGTTTGTCTGTCCTTGTTTGCCCCCCC
>NC_068982.1:143780910-143786735 GCF_001194135.2 Octopus bimaculoides
ATGCTTAGCGGTATTTTGTCAGTCTTTACGCTCTGAGGTCGACTTTGCCTTTCATTCTTTCGGAGTCGATAAATTAAGTACCAGTTGCGTACTGGAGTAGATCTAATTGACTGCCCACCCCCTAAAAATTTTGGACCTTGTGCCTAGAGTAGAAAAGAATATATCACGTGTGCTTTTTTTATGGAGTCGCAGGTACAATCCATCTGGTGGTCTTCTATGCAGTTTCTGTCATACCTAATTTCACTCAAGGTATGGGTTGATTGGAAATTATAAGATACCACGTAGTAGGATCAAACTCTGGACCTCCTGGCTTTGAAGCGAACTTCTTAGCCATTTGGCCACACAACGCCTACTAAATTTTCAATATAACACATATATAAAAAAGCTATTTCTCGTATATTTAAATATATGCTGCACAATAAAACAAAGAAAGCTTCGGTATGTACAGCAGAATTCCAGAAAGTGTAAATTCTATATTTAAAGAAACTTATCGATAAATTAGTAAGTATGAAACATTTACTGAATAGGATATGCTCACCTTTCGGTAATAATACAGACATCTCTAGCACAGCAAATTAGAAACAGCAATATAAATAAACTAAGAATAAATATGAATAAACTAAGGAAATCTACAAAGGAAAAATCGTTCGATCAAAACTGGATAATTACTTCCTCAACCTGTCACAATAAACATATAATCCAGACCAAATTATACCCCTCGAACTAAAAAAGGACAGAGGCGATTAATAAAAGCATTCCTCATAACACAGCATAATGCAAAAACACAGACGATATACACTAGTCGTAAATAATATTTGCATCAGACACACTGGTCCTATCTACAGTAAACAAGCAGTGAAACACTACAATTTACTTCCATTCTGAAGATGACACAGTGAAAGTTTAGAAATTTTAATGGCCGATTTGAGAATTCTAATGTTCCAGATAAACTACAAGAAACCCATGAAAAGGAAAATAGCCTTGGCTAAAGGAGATGAAACTAGAACAAATCTGTGGGTGTTTGTATTGATGTGTGCATGAATGTATATATAGTTAACAACATTCTTAAATACATATACACAAATAAACAAACACACACATGTATGCATATATGATTCCATCCATTCATATATGTGTGTGTGTGTGTGTGTGTGTGTGTGTGTGTGTGTGTGTGTGAGTATGGATGTATATATCAGTAAACAGATATATACGTATATTTATGCATATATGCTTGTATCTATCTATCTATCTATCTATCTACCCCCCTCCCTCCATACAGACACATTTGAATACATGCATGTTTGAGTGTTTACACACACACACATAAACATACATACATGAATACATAAAATACAGTGGGATTACGTATGCGGATGCATGTGTTAACTAAATAACTAAAGTAATTTTTTAATCCATTCCTGTTTCACGCTATTAAGTCATGCACGCGCACGAAACCAAATTCGTACCTCACACACACACACACACACACACACACACACACACACACGCACACACACTTCATGGGATTACGTTATTTCCCGTCTGTTGCCGTTAAAAACTGATAAACCAGTTATTTATTTAGTTCATATAAAAGTGAAACATTCAGTAAAATTTGCATTTTCTGCTTAGCTATGCGTAATTCGCGGTAACTACCAAAGAGTAGTTAATGTTGTTGTGATGCTCATGCTTATATCAAGTATGTTAGCGAAGAAGAGTGATGTGAAATAGTTGGAATCGAAGATGTATCGCAGACGACACCGAGCAAATAATGGACCGCGGGACTTTCCGAATGACATGCCCAACCAAAAATTATCTTGCAATTTTGTAGTAATTCAGCCCACCTGATGATGAGTCATATTTCTCTTGTGCGGCCTGTTTCTCGAGAAAGGTTGCCCATGCTTGCCTGCTCTAAGTAGTCGTCTAAGAAACTGGAAATAGCTGCTAAATCTTTATCACAAACCCTCCACGCCATGTTTTCAAAGGACGGAAGTACTGACTATATATATATCTCAAATATACTATTCCTGAAAACAAAATGGGATGGTTATGGCTGAAAGCCCTTAATCATAGTTCCGCCATATCAATGTTGGCCTGGGCCTACACGACAAAAACAACGGCGACAGCGACGATGACTAAAAAAAACCGGTGTTAGCCCATTCCTTTTCAGCAGTATCTTGGTATAGGTGCTAAAACTGTAACGTTTTAGTTTCTTAGCATAGGTGGTTACACCAGTTGATATCTACCACTTGCAGTACTCTGAATATTTTCAAAAATAAAGGCGGTGAGCTGGCAGAATCGTTAGCCCACCGGACAAAATGCTTCTGAATTCAAATTCTGCCGAGGTTGACTTTCATTCTTTCGAGGTCGATAAAATAAATACCAGTTGAGTACTGAGGTCGATATAATCGACTTGTTCTCTCAAAATTTCTGACCTTGTGTCAAAATAAGAAAGGATTATTTTCAAAAAGTAAGAAAAAAAAGCCCTTCAGTTTTTAATACCACAAGACTTAACTGGATTTAAAGAAAAGCCGATAGAGAATTGACGTTGCTGTCAGAAATATGGCAAAGTGGATCCAAAGAGAATGGTAATGATAAATAATCATATAATCATTTATTGGCCGAGACACAAAGTTAAAATTTATAGTGAAAGGTTGTATAATGAACAGGATTTATTATATTACTGGTATATATATGTCTCAACGACCACAATTCGCAGACAGCCGGTGGAGTGGAGAATCATTTGAAGGTCGTATGAAAATTTGTTTCTGCTCTTTACGTTCTAAGTTCAAATTCTCCCAAAAACCAACTTTCTCTTTCATTCTTCTGGGGTTGATAAAATAAGGTACCACCCAAGTACTGGGCTAACTTTAATTGATTGATGATGGTCCTTCCAATGCCAGCATTTCTCAAGCTGACAACTACCAGCCACCGCCCAAAGTGTTAGTGAAATTTTTATTTAGCACTCTTCTCTTTTTATTAACGAGATGACAAAATAGAATTTGCATCCATATAATAATTTCTTCACCATGGCTTTTGAGAAGTTTATAAAGTTGTAAATCATCTCAATCTTATTAAACATGACAAGTTGTCCGCCCCGTTTCCAATCCTTATATCCCCATCTTTTGAGAGAAACACTGTTCTAAGCTTCGAGAAAGAAACTGTAACTGGGAATTCTAAACGGACCTTCTTAATATCGCTTATACCTTAATAGCGGATGAAATACTATTGCCTTTGAGAAACGTGATAGAACAATATCATACAAATTCTATATGACTTAATAATGTGGCACGTCCATTATCGTAGATGACATAGTTTCTTCACACACGCACGCACATGAGAGAGAGAGAGAGAGAGAGAGAAAGAGAGAAAATTGTTGTTGCTGCTGCTGATTTATGCATAAATGCTTCTATCTATCTATCTATCTATCTATCTATCTATCTATCTGTATGTTTGTCTGTCTGTCTGTCTGTCTATCTGTCTGCCTGCCTGTCTGTCTGTCTGTCTGTCTGTCTGTCTATCTATCTATCTATCTATCTCTCTCTCTATTTACCTATCTATCTATCTATCTATCTATCTATCTATCTATCTAGATAGATAGATAGATAGATAGATAGATAGATAGATAGATAGATAGATAGATAGATAGATAGATAGATAGGTAAGGATGACTGGCAAGGATAAGAACAGGTGCCCCATCCCTCACCCTGCAAAAGTGGGGTAAAGCGGATGAGCATACATTCAGAAAACTCTCAATAGTATGAACTGGCAAAGACCACCCATCGTATAAACAATGGAAGATTTTGTGGGAAGATACAGTTTGATGTGGCTATATTGCTCGCAGAGCAATATATCCACGTGTTGGTGAATTAAGATTTGCCGACAGAATGTGTGAAATCCGATAGATTCAGTTGTTACTTGTATTTACAAAGCGGTGTCAGCAACTATTTAGACCTAAGAAATACATGAAAGCCACTTTGATGGAATATGAACTTACATCATATACGATGACAGGTCGTCCTTTTATTCATCTGTTTCCAGTATGATTTCTGGTAGTGGTCATAATGGAGACTGGCAATGTTGGCTCGATCATGATGACATCTGCTTTTGATACTACGCCGCCTGAAATCGCCCCTGGTTCACTAATAAAAATTCCCGGCTTTGAAGTGATCTAGATTAAAACCTGACATCACAATTTCATGTTAAATGAAGTTCTAAACACAAGTTTAATTATGGCTAAACTATTTTATTAAATTTTTCATTATATTCAAAATTAATAGAAACAAAGGTTTCGTATTTTGATATAATTATCTGATAACAAAAAAGTTAAATTGACAATATTTCCATAATGGATAGGAAACATCAAAGCTACCTTAAATAGCAGATTCAGTTATTGTTAATGTGATAGTACGAAATAAAAATCAAGTATCTTAGAATCATTGGGACATTAGAAAACTGGAATGCTGTTTATTTTTAAGAAAGCTAAATGAAGATACTAATGTTTTGAAGAAATTGATGTTAACAGCACATCTTGTCCTACTGACTTATATTTATATATTTACTATGACAGAATGCATTTCTTACTAACATCTCATTATCAGTTTATCAGAATCCCGACTACATACAAACAGGCGTTTCTTTCTGTCTGTATGTTCTTTCAGACAAGAGTTACTGCCAAATAAACAAACACGCGCGTGCGCAGAGAGAGAGAGAGAGACAGAGAGACAGAGAGACAGACAGACAGAGAGAGAGATGAGGGGAGATAGAGAGAAACACATGCGCATGCCCTTTTTCTCTCTTCCTCTTTCACGCATGCTCTCTTTCACACACATAGCAAAAACCAATAATGTTCTGATAGGATACATTATTATATTTGCAGAACCAGTTCTATTTATTTGGTTTAATGAAAAAATGACGGTGTTCATAATACTTGTAGATTATCTCCCTGTCTGAAAAGGCGAGGGATTCGGTACAATTGATCTTCAGTTTGAACTTCTGTAGTTCGATGCCTATAAGGAGGCCATGGACAGAGGATAGCTTCATCCATTAAAAAAGAAACGAAAAAGTACCTGTACATGAGATGAGCACAACTGCTCATGCACAATTACTTCCTAAACTTTGATCATACGTCGATAACAAGAGCACTACTAAACACTCCTCTAATAATACTTTCTGTCTCTCTCTCTGTTTATCTGTCTGTCTCTCTCCTTCTCGGTTTCATCTAGTTCAAAGAAACATACATAAAAATCACTTGCAAGAATAATCTCAATAACTCCCCTCTACACAGACACGATATTTAAATTTACACCATCAAAGATTAAACTAAAAGAAACTTCAACTGTCACATACTGAACGAGTCTATTTTGCCCGCCACCAGAAACCATAGAGAAAGTGAAAATAACAGAACAGTGAAGAAAATTCAATATACGTTCACTGGTTTCATTGCATCTCAGAATGGATTGTGTGATCCTCTACATGACCGAGGTATGGTAAATCTGGAGGACGGCATCTTATCTGCCCAACTGCTTAAGGAGGAATTTCAACCATGTTTCGTGGTCTGCTACCACAACAGCTCCTTTATAGGATCCAGTTAGTTCAAGACATCATCAGGAGGAACCACGTCCGGTTTCGGCCTCTACTCCTCTACCGTTTTGACGTGGCGGGGCCCCCATTTTCGGAGGTGTCTTCAGCTCTGGTGTTGGGTGCATGTCTTCTTTCTTCTATTCCCTGGCCTCTTCGATGCAGCATCAACGAGTGTCAGCGTCCGACTGATTGTCATGTCAAATTCCCCTTTTTATACCTGCTGCTATGCTCCAGCAGGCTGCCCC
>NC_068982.1:143786977-143790465 GCF_001194135.2 Octopus bimaculoides
TTATCAGTTTTCTCAGTTCCGAGCTTGAAAACGCAAATCTTCTCTTGAATAGCGCTGTCATTTTTCTTTCAATGAAGCCTCTAGCCCCCACTGCCAGATGGTAGTACTCGACAGTCCATCCCTGTTCTCTGCACTCTTCGATTAGTTTCTCGTATCTCTTCTCCTTTCGTTTCTCTGCATTGTCGATGTTCTCTCCCCATGGTACTGTCAGTTCTAGCAAGATTCCTATTCTCCGTTCTGTGTTCCATATGACTAAGTCTGGTCTTTTTGTTGTTTTTATAAGTGGAAAAATTGCTAGACTTCCCAAATCCGTGGCCAGCTCACACCTGCTTGATTTATATTGGTCGAAAACAACGTCGACAGTGAAGACGTTCAACAATTGTTTCTAATTTAGGCACAAGGCCTGCAGTTTTGAAGGGTGGGGCTAGTTAGTTACATCGACTGGTATTTCATTCTACCGACCCTGACATAACTTGAACTCAGACATAAAGCGTTGATATAAATACTGCAGAACATTGTTCTCGACACAAACGATTCTATCAATCCACTCCCAAAGTATTCTATCATCATAATTATGTAATAGGTCAAAGGGATAAGTCAATTACATCCACCCCCAGTGCTCAAATGGTACTTATTTTATCGACCCCGAAAAGATGAGAAGTAAAGTCAGCCTTAACCTTGGCGGAATTTGAATGGACTAAACTAAAATAAAAATACACGCTTACTTATCTTCCGAAGATAGTCTACAAACAAAAAACAAAAAAAATATCCCTCTCAAACAGTAGTCCCTTGAGAAATCCTCCACAGTGAATCACCTATTGTCATCAAGAATCCAGTAATAACAATAATCTACAGCTGCAGATGATAATAACAGTAGAGTATAGACCTGCAGTATCTATTTTCTTTTATGTTTAGAGTTCGAATTCCATTATGACTGAATTTCCCTTTCATTGTTCTAGAAACAACCAGTGATGTACTAGAGCAAATTAAATCAACTACGTTCCTTTCCACAAAATCTGAAACTTTATACCAATAACGATAACGATGTTTTGAGGTGGGGGATACTGTTGCTGTTTAACTTCAAGTCAATCTTGTTTGAGTAAAGCTTTGATCAGCGACATTCCATATTTGACTACGATTTGCTTTATCGACTACAGAAGGACGATTGGCAAAAGCAAGCGCAACGGGATTTTAACTCAAACCGTAGCGTGACGTAACTAAATACAGTGAGGCATTTGTTTTTTTCTAACGTTTCACTGATCCTGTCGATTTTCCTAACCTACCGCTTTAATATTAATATTGTTTGTTTTATGCCGATAATACACGCACGCACTGGTTCAATTTCATTTCCTTGTTATTCGTCAGTTGGTTAACTATTTAACCAAGTAACTAATCGATCGTTTGATCAATTATTTGGTTAACTAATCAATCTGTTATGCTTGTCAAATGTCCTTTCGACGCCATTCGCGACCTCTTCAATGGCGTGCCCTTGTTACTCTAGGTCAGGTTTAGGTCTGTCCGCCTTTCTATCTCTTAGTTTTAGATTCTATATTTATGTAGTTGTGGGCATGTGAGTAGGAATGTACGCGGGAATGGAAGGGAGTTCACATCAAGAAACTTGCAAGCCATATACAAAAACGAAAAATTGGTATAAATTTTCCTTATTTAAAATGCAAGGAGAGTGAAAGAGGAACTGCGTGCAAGGCTTTTCGGGTTTTAAGTTCAGGAAAATTGAAGTATAATTGTGTTTAGTGTTCTGTACTCCTAATAGTTTCTTCACAACTAGCTTAATAGTGAAAAATCATTTTTATGGAACCTTACAGATACGTTTTCGAAATTTACATTAATGAATTTTTTGTAAATAGAAAAACAAAGAAGTTCATATTAAGTTAAGCATTTCATAACTTTTACATGATCTCTGTGGGTGCGCACACGCACACACAATCACACACACACACACACACACACGCACGCACGCACGCACGCACGCACGCGCGCAGGCAGCTATGTTTACTGCATTATCAACATGATAATATGAAAAAAAAATATTCCGATTACAGCCTACTTTAACAAAGACCGAGAATAATCTGAATGTGTCTCATTCCCTTTTATTTGAAATCCTTATGTTGAGCAATGAGATGTGTAATCTAGTAGGTATGGTTTGGGGCTCGCGATCACAAGGCCGTAGGTTCTAGTCCTGGACCGGGTGGTACGTTGTTTCTTTTGAGCAAAGCACTTCATTTAACGTTGCACCAGTCTGCTAAGCTCTCTGCAACATTTCAGTAATAAAACCATGACAGTGTGATAAGAAGATTGCTTCCCAACTACATGTATCCGGGTTCAGCCCCTCCTAGTATAGCCCTGGGCCGATCAAAGCCTTGTGAGTGGATATAGTAGACGGAAACTGAAAAAAGCCCATCGTATATATATATATATATATATATATATATATATTCTTTTATTCTTTTACTTGTTTCAGTCATCTGACTGCGACCATGCTGGAGTACCGCATTCAAACAAATGACTCTAAGACTTGCTTTTTAAACCTAGTACTTATTCTATCGGACGCTGTGAGACTGAACCCGGAACCATGTGGTTGTGAAGCAAACTTCCTACCACACAGCCTGCCCCAGCATGGCCCCAATCTATTGACTGAAACAAGTAAAACTAGACAAAAAAAGATATCTATGTGTGTGTGTATTGTGTATGTGTTTGTCCCCCAACACCGCTTGACAACCGGTGTTAGTTTCCGCTGTCTCCATATCTTAGCGGTTCAGCCAAAGATATCGATAGAATAAGTACCGGGATAAAAAAAAATGTACTGTTGTCGATTCATTCGATTAAATACCCTTCAAGGCGGTGCCCCAGCATGGCCGCAGTTCAATGACTGAAACAAGAAAACGATAAAAGAGATAAAATATGCATAATTAAGAGAATTATAAGGAAACAAAGCTGGAGAAAGTGGGGGTAGGGAAAGGGGTCACTAAAGTGTAGTTATGTCAGTGTCTGTTGGGTGTTCAACGAGTTCAGATGTCGTGAGGAGTGGGAAAAGCTGATATTCGGGATTATGACCCTTAACAGATTACTCGAGAACCGGATTTTATCTTTATGGTATTTAGTTACTCTACCATTCTGTTTGTTCTACGTTCAGATTTCATCAGCTTCAGTTTTTATTTTTCATCCATTCGGTGTCATTAAAATGATGTGTCGTCGGCAGCGGCGGCAGCGGCGGAGGCGGCGATGGCGGCGGTAGCGGGGTCGATTGAAATCGACTGTACGCCTTTCAACTCCCAACGATTGTGTGTGTGACCTTGTGGAACAGCTAGAAATCAATATTGATCTCATTTGTGATTAGGTACAAGGCATATTTAGCAATAGGTATATTGTGATATTTATATGCCAAAGTTAAAAAGCATTTATTCAACAAGCCAGCGACAGAACCTCTCGAATGTATGTATGTATGTATGTATGTGTGTGTGTGTATATAT
>NC_068982.1:143790770-143795568 GCF_001194135.2 Octopus bimaculoides
ATATATATATATATATATATATATATATACACATACACGAAGACTTCTTCAGATTCCATCTACTAAATCCACTCATAAGTCTTTGGTCGGCCTGAGGCTATAGTAGAAGACACTTGCCCAAGGTGCCACGCAGTGGGAATGAACATATGTGTGTATGTTTGTGTGTCTGTGTTTGTTCCCCCACCCCAACCGATGTTAGGGTGACAACCGATGTTAGGGTGTTTACGTCTCCATAACTTAGCGATTCTGCAAAAGAGACCGATAGAATAAGTACTAGGCTTACAAAGAATAAGTCGTGGGGTCGATTTGTTCGGCTAAAGGCGGTACTCCAGCACGGCCGCAGTCAAATGACATGAAACAAATAAAAAAATAAAAGAATACACACACACATAAACACACGCACGCACACATAAACACACGCACGCACACACACACACACACACACACACACACATATACATAAGCTAACTAGCTAGCTAGCTAGCTAGCTAGCTAGATAGATAGATACGACAGTCTTCTTTCAGTTTCTTTCGACTAAATCCACTCACAAGGCTTTGGTCGGCCCGAGGCTATAGTAGAAGACACTCGCCCAAGGTGCCATGCAGTGGGACTGAATCCAGAACTATGTCGTTGGGAAGCCAGCTTCTTACCACACAGCCTGCCGCAGCATGGCCCCAGTCTAATGACTGAAATAAGTAAAACAAGAAAAAAAGGTATCTATGTGTGTGTGTATTGTGTAGTTTTTGGCCAGTATAGGCCATGTCTAACTTAATAGCACCAGCTGGTGAAGTCTTTTAGTCATATATGGGGCACCATGGCCCACTCTAACAAAGAGTTATTGTTGGAGACATATCCGGGTGTGGAAGGTTGGTCCGGGATTTTTTGAAGAAATTTGTCCAGTGAACATTTGAATCTTATGGGATCCGTTTCCGTTTTGACTTATTTCGATATGGTATTATAGAAAGCTGGATCAGTTAGGTACAGTAATTGTGACGTAATGTTGCTATGTGTACCGAGTTCGATTTTTGTAGAGGGCGGATAAGATAAGGAAGGCACGCTGAACAACTTCGTCCGATAGAACATTGCCACCTGCCTGGCCTTTGAATTGAGGTTTTCGCAACCACTTTATTTCATTAACGATTTGCCATGAAGGCATTACAAAGAGAAGACGAGCAAGGACAGACAAACATAAAGGGTGTAGTAGCTGCTATTTAGCGATTAAATACAAAAATATAATACAAAAGTATAATTAATATATTACTAGTTTTCTTATTCGGCGTTGCTCATTACGATTTGTAATGGCTGCTTTGAAGGACAGACATCCGACCACCAGGGTGGACCCCTTGCTTGTTCCTCCCTTTTCTGGCTTTCACTTACCTGGAGTCAGATACTCCCAGCTTTCTCGCCACAGGCTTCTACCTTCTCATGAATCTCTCTCGTGACAGGCACCCCTTCTCTAGCCTGATCTTACTCCTGAGGTGGTAACTAAAGAAGTTAACCAACACCTGGCCAGAACCACTTACTTGGTCTTTAGGTGCCTCTGGGAGAGTCCCGGACTACTGACCCGAACATAATTTGATCACTTTGTCCCTCTTGTCCCAGGAAAAGTAATGATAATAATAATCCTTTCTACTATAGGCACAAGACCCTGATTTTCTGGGGAGGAGGATAGTCGATCACATCGACCCCAATACTCAACAGGTACTTAATTTATCGATCCCGAAAGGATGAAAGGCAAAGTCAACATCGGTGGAATTTGAGCTTGGAACATAAAGAGTCGATAGAAATGTTGCTAAGCATTTTGTCCCGCGCGCAAACTATTCTTCCAACTCACCGCCTTTATTTTGTCCAGCGTACTAACGATCCGGCTAATAATAATTCTTTCTAATTTGAGGGCAGGGAACAAGTTGAATAAATCGAACCCAGTACTTGACAAGTACTTATTTTATTGTTCCCCGAACCAATGAAAAGTAAAGTTGAACTTGACGGGATTTGAACTCAGAACGTAGAACGTTAACATGTTTTCCAATGCTAATATCGATCCTGCTAGCTTATAAAATTAAATTCTTAAAAAAAAACAAAAAAAAAACAAAGGTAGGTGAAAGTGGGATTGACTTGAAGCAAGAATCGAAACCGGCGCACTAAGCCCCTCTCTTTTACCACCACCTTGCTCGTTTGACTCAAGTGAAGCTCCCCTCTTGCTTTATGCGGTATGAAGGAATTGGGGTATGGCAAGTGTCAATCTCATATCCTAAACACTTAGCTAATTTGTTACGTTAATCCATTAGGGGGTAGCGTTATATAGTTTGTTTATACGTTTGTTTATTCTTCATGTTGTATTTCTGTAGTAGTAGTAGAAGTAGTAGTTGTAGTAATAGTAGTAGTAGCAGCAGCAGCAACTAATTTTTTTTAATGATTTCGATCAAGAATCCACGCATCTTCTTTTCTTATTTCTGTTTTTCTTTTTGCCTTCTCTTAATGTATTTTATGCTTGGTTTAGTATATTTACTTTTAATCTGCCCCTTCTCCACTTTCTATACAACCAACATCATCTTCATCATCACCTCTCACACTCTCCCGATATCTCTTTTTATGCCTCTCTCTCTTTCTCTCTCTCTCACTATCTATCTATCCATCTCTCCTCTGCACGTGGTTTGCTTCGGCTGGCTGACAGACAGACATACAGACACCATCGCTACGGAAACACCTACAGGGGTAGAAGGCAGCGGGAAGCTGACTCTTATACGCTTTAGAACATAAAAAAAAAATAATAATAAATAATAATAATAATAATAATAATATGAGGTGGTAGCGGTAATGGTAGTGATTGCTGCGATGGTGTCAGTGACGGAGATGGCGGTGGTAGCAGAGTAACAGTAGTAGTAGTAGTAGTAGTAGTAGTAGTAGTAGTAGTAGTAGTCGTTGGAGTAGCGGCAACGATGGTGGTGCTGGAAATGGTTGGTAGTTGCGAGGTAAAGACGAAAAACAAGTGAAAAGAGAGAGAGAGAGAAAAAAAGAAATAAAGAATAAAAAAAATAGCAGCAAGCAGCAACAAACAAATAAAAAAGGATGTAGAAATACAAAAATATCAATAAAACAATACCAAGAGGAGCTTGGCAGAGTTTTTCGCTAACAAGTTCCTCTCAGTGTGTCAGTTATAAGTGACAGGAGAACGACATACAAGTTGTATAAACTTCGACAATTGGGACTAAGCTTAGTCAACGTAAAACGAAGAAACAATTTCATGTAAGATATTATTAATAATTCTTTATTAATTAATAGTAATTATTAATGTTTATTGGTTTCATTATTTTAGTACTGACTGTTTGTTTTGTTTTTCTTTTCTTTTTTTCTATATATTGCTCTGTTTACAAGTTGTGTTTCTTTCTATGGTGTATTTTCTTGTCTACTTTCTACAGTCTCATATCAAACCACCGATATACATATAATGTTGCATTCATTCATTTCTTCGTTCCATCATCGGATCTGTTCATTCATTTAATGTTTCATGCACGAGCGCATGCTCTCGTTCTCTCACTCATGCACACACGCGCATACATACAAATAAAACTGTGTTTCTATATTAATATGCATATTCATATATACATGCAAAATACACAAACGCACCTATATATAGGGATGCGTGTGTATAGGTACGTGTGTATAGGTGTGTGCGTGTATAGGTGTGTGTGTGTATGTGTGTAAATATATATAGGTATGTGTGTGTGTACATATAGATAGATAGATGTATATATATATATATAATATATATATATATATATATATATAAAGGTGTGTGTGTGTATATATAAATATATAGATGTGTGTGTATATAAATATATAGATGTGTATATATATATATATATATATATATAGGTGTGTATATATATATATAAATATATAGGTGTGTATATATATATATATATGTGTGTGTGTATATATATATATATATATGTGTGTATATATATATGTGTATGTATATATGTATATATATATAGGTGTGTTTGTGTATATATGTGTGTATACATATCTGTATATGTGTATACATATCTGTGAGTGTATGTGTATATGCGTATGTGTGTGTGTGTATATGTGCGCTCGCGTATATAAGTGTATGTTTATGTGGAGGCATGCGGCTCAGTGGTTAAAGTGTTTGACTTATCGTAGGATTGTGGTTTCGATTCCTAGACCAGGTGACGCGTTGTGTTCTTTGAGCTAAACACTTCATTTCACATTGTTCCAGTCCACTCAGCTGGCAAAAATGAGTCATCCTGTGACAGACAGGTGTTCCGTCCAGATGGGGAATTTTATACGCTATAGAAACTGAGAAACCGACCCTTATGAGTCTATAGGATTCAAGGAAGAAAACTTATCATTTATCCTATGAATAAGATATATAGGTTTATTCTTTTCTTTTATTTCTTCTAGTCATTTGACTGCGGCCATGCTGGAGCACTGCCTTTAGTCGAACAAATCAACCCCACGATTTATTCTTTGTAAGCCTAGTACTTATTCTATCGGCCCCTTTTGCCGAACTGCTAAGTTACGGGGACGTAAACACACCAACATTGGTTGTGAAGCGATGGTGGGGGAATAAATACAGATAGACAAACATATATATATAATTATTGCGGCTTTTTTTCAACAAATTTTATTCAACAAAAACAATAACAACATGTAACAAAAACATCTTTAAATGATTATTCCGGACCATATTCACCATCAACTTCAATTACTGCTTCCCATTTGCTTGGCAGACGATCAGACCGTCATTTAAAGATGTTTCTGTTAAATATTG
>NC_068982.1:143795889-143797729 GCF_001194135.2 Octopus bimaculoides
TGTAATAATGCCCTTTATATAAATATAAACGAATAATTATATTCTTGGGAATAGAAATTTCCCTTATGAATTTTTTTTTTACACACTGGCTTCTTGATAAAATTCTTGTAAAAGAGTTTTATCCCTTTTTTGAATTTATATATATATATATATATATACGACGGGCTTCTGCTTACCAAATCCACTCACAAGGCTTTGGTCGACCCGAGGCTATAGTAGAAGACACTCGCCCAAGGTGCCATGCAGTGGGACTGAACCCGGAACCATGTGGTTGGGAAGCAAGCTTCTTACCACACAGCCACGCCTGCGCCTGGTAGTAGAAACACGAAAGTCAACAGTAAAGAGTAAATATATATTTTCATTTAGCTGTAAAGCTACATAAGTGACAAGGTACGAAAGTTTCTTGCTCAGCACTGTGTGTATGCCTCACACACACACACACACACACACGCGCGCGCGCGCGCGCGCGCGCACACGAAGCTTGCTTCGCAACCAAGTTCAGGTTTCAGTCCCGCATCGTGACACCTTGGGCAAGTGTCCTCTACTATAGCCTTGTGTCGACCAAGACCTTGTGAGTGGAATTGAGAGATGGAAACTGAAAGAAGCCCGTCGTATATATGTATATATGTATATCTATGTGTATGTGTGTCTTCGTGTCTGTTTGTCCCCCACCACTGCTTGACAACCGGTATTGGTGTGTTTACGTCCCCGTAACTGAGCGCTTCGACAAGAGAGACCGGTAGAGTACCAAGCTTTAAAACAAAAAGTACTGACTAAAAAATTCAAGGCGGTGCTCCAGCATGGCCGCAGTCAAATGACTGAAACAAATAAAAGGATAAAAGATATATATATATATGTAATATATGAATGTATATGCATTTACACATTTATATATATATATATATATATATATATCTCATAATTGGATATTTTACTTCTGTTATTTACTTATTTTATATTTATATCATTTATTTTAAATTTTCTTCATTTTATTTTATTTCCATTTTTACTTTATTTACTCTTTTATTTTATTCTATTTTACTCTTTACTTTACCTTATTATCCTTTATATTCTAACTGATCTGTTAATCCTTCACCCAAACATAACAATAAAAAATAATAACTCCTTATTTAGTCTGCTTGCACGAACGGAAGGGTCCACATATAATACCTTAATGTATATCTTTCTCTGATGATATTATGTTCATAACATATGAATACAAATTTGAAGCATAAATTTGTAATTTACTTATTGAGCACTAATGGAAACGGTTGTAAGAAGTAAAAATTACCAATTTTTAATGATAAATAATTACTATTATCTTAACTCTCCGTTTTCTTTCCTTCATTTAACTGAACATGAACTTTATTCTTAATACATTTCTCAAAATTACTAGGTATAAAACCAATATTTCTTTGGATGCAACCATCCATTTATGAGGTTAACTTATCCTCTACGCAAATTATATATATATATATATATATATATGTATATATATATATATATATATAATCAAAATAAGCAACAAGGATATCGAAAGTTGATGCAGTACGATCGTTTCATGCGACTCCATTTATTTAAGCAATGTGAACATTACATTAAATGTGTATACATATCTGTGAGTGTTTCTTTAATGTAATGTTCACATTGCTTAAATAAACAGATTTGCATGAAACGATCGTACTGCATTAACTTTGGATATCCTTGTTGCTTATTTTGATTTTAATCACCTTATTTTGGAATCGTATGGATAAGACCATACTTAATTCTGGAACCTAAACATAAGTACCATATTCACTTTGAATCTAAATTGATATATATATATATATATATATATATA
>NC_068982.1:143798929-143800092 GCF_001194135.2 Octopus bimaculoides
TTACCTCTTGTGGCTACAGTAGAAAAGATATTTCACTGTTTCTGTTTTGAGTAACTGAATGACTTGTAAGAGAATAATTTAAAAAGAGAGAGAATATATTCTTTTCTACTCTAGGCATAAGGCCCGAAATTTTGGTGGAGGGGGCCAGTCGGTTAGATCGATCCCAGTACGCAACTCATACTTAATTTATCGACCCCGAAAGGATGAAAGGCAAAGTCGACCTCGGCGGAATTTGAACTCAGAATGTAAAGACACGAAATACCGCTAAGCATTTCGCCCGTCGTACTAACATTTCTACCAGCTCGCCGCCTAGAGAGAGAACATATTGAGTCTAGTTTAGAAACTAAAACGTCAGCTATATACACTCATACGTGCATACATGCGTCACACATTTATACAAGCATGCGTATGTCTCTCTGAATAATGTAGATATTTATATGGGTGTGTAATAAGAAGCTTGCTTCCCAACCACATGTTCCGGGTTCAGTCCCACAGCGTGGTACCTTGGGCAAGTGTCTTCTACTATAGCCTCGGGTCGACAAAATGTAAGACATTTACAGGCATGGCATAGTAGCAAAAATATATCGGATCCCATAACTGTAGCCGAACCACCAATATATCGCTTGCCAGGCGATCGTGATGCTCATTGCACTAAACCACGATACTTTCGTTATAATCCTTTCTGCTATAGGCACAATGCCTGAATTCTGGAGGCGGGAGCAAGTCGATTACATCGAAAGCAAAGTCGATTACACCGAAAGCAAAGTCGACCTCGGCGGAATTTGAACTCAGAATGTAGTGACGTGCGAAATACCGCTAAGCATTTCGTCCAGCGTGCTAACGATTCTGCCAGTTCGCCGCCCACTTTCATTATAATGAAGAAATACTCATGTCTGTCACATTCACGGTCTCTCTCCCTCTCTCCCTCCCTCTCTTTCTCTCTCTCTTTCTCTCTCTGCGTATGTGTGTGTGCATGCGTATTCGTGTATGTATGTGAGAGGATGCATATATGTAAACGTGTATGTATCCGCGTTTGAGTGTATGCGCATGTGTGTGTGTGCATGTATGCGAATGTGTATACGTGAAATCTAAATGAATATCTACTAAACAGAAGGATTGAACAGAAGAAACTTCGAATTTACTTTCATATATATATATATATA
>NC_068982.1:143800251-143802283 GCF_001194135.2 Octopus bimaculoides
TTATCTCTACTCTAGAGACTTTGCACAAAACCGTGCAACAGTATGAACTTCCCCGCTAAAGCCACTAAACGTGAAAGGTGGTGTGGTGTTAAACCAAGCAGTGGATTAAGTCAAAACCCCATATAAACCATGGTGGGATTTGAACACAGAACATAAAGAACCAGAACAAATCTCGCAAGACAGCTGCTGCGACGTCCTTATGTTTGCGCCAATAAATCGCCCTACGGGAATTGGTACTTTTGCGTTGAGTGACCTTCATTTCACATCGTTCTGAATTGAATTACTTAAAATCGAATTGGAATTAGTTCCATAAACCAGTCATCAAATACATAAAACACTTTGCTCAGATCATATTCACTTACGAATGATTGCTAAACGTGTACATGTGTGTACGAGCGGCTTTTAAGCTAGCTCCTGTTGAGGGCTCTTCATCGGGCCTTGGGCCCAACAATGACACTTCATGCATTGAGTACATATTAAATTTTATTAAACTTGAACAATATTTTTCAAGCAATGAACAATTTTTTTCAAAACAATGATATAATCTGTCTACTTGGAACTTATTGCAAAACTGCATGATAAACAACATTTTTGTCTTCCCATTCGGATAAAGTCACTAAACCATCGAAAATTCAAAGTTGCCTCAACTTTGATTATTCTATTTTATTTTTAGGCAAAGTGTACTTAGAAACACATTTCCATGATGTCCTGCTATTTGTAGCAGGTCGCACAACCACATAGGGCTTCACACGCTGACCTTTTCACCTGGTGGAAGCTGTTTTATGCATAACAGATTTAATATGACTGTCAGTTGTTGTCGATGGCAATATCAATATTCTGATTAAACAGTTCAATTATCAAAATGAGTTCCTGTTGTGATCATCATCGTATTTGATTCAGACATTGTTTCTATGCCTCCAATGTGCCTTTTAGTTTGAGCTTTTTTAAAAAGGAAGTTGGGTGTAGTGATTTGAGGAAGATTTGATTGCTATTTCTAACAGCTTTAGGGGCTCTCTCTTAATAGTGCATAATGGATTTGATTTGACGGCCAGTAATCAGAAGTGGGAGGGGGTGAACCCAGTAAGACAGCATGGCTAGTTAGACCGAGATTAAATGGTAGAGTTTGGTTGAGAACAACTTTCAAATGTTCTGGCAAATCTATCATACGCTTAGATAAACTGGGGCGATGAAAAACGGAAAGTTTCGCCAGTAGCGAGTTTGAACTTCTGATTTCCTTGAGCAGATAATTTCGCCACACGTGCGCGCGCGCGTGCGTGTGTGTGTGTGTAACGTCTCTTCTGTTACTCTCATATATTGCACTCAGAGCTAACCGCTACTCCATCTTTGTCAAGCTCTTTCTCTCCTTTTCTCTCCCAATCTAAGGGTCTATCCCGATCTTTCAAAACATGTCACAATCCTACTCTCAAGAAGAGTAATCCATTTGTCTGCCATCTATCAATTTCACTTCTGTCATCTTCAAATTGATAAAGACAACCGTTAACAATCGCATTCTGCTACATCTTGTGTCCTCGCCTCACCTATGTTCGGTTTATGTAAAACC
The DNA here is from genome assembly GCF_001194135.2 of Octopus bimaculoides. Taxonomy (NCBI): domain Eukaryota; kingdom Metazoa; phylum Mollusca; class Cephalopoda; order Octopoda; family Octopodidae; genus Octopus; species Octopus bimaculoides. Next base: position 143,801,813 of record NC_068982.1, read on the forward strand.
TAATCGGCGGACCTGCTCTTCTAAATCATGTACCAGTGGTCCCCAGATCTTAGAAATACGGTGACAATATCCTTCTTGCAATTGACATTAATAAAGCATTCGATAGCGTCTGGCATATTTCTTATCTTAACTCCCCGCCTGTGGGCTTCATTCGGCTCTCTGATCTTAGATCGGAAGATTCTTGAGATCGCATCATTCAATCGTGCGGTGGTGTGGTTCTCTGTAACCTGCGCTCTATCAATTTTGAAATACTCCAACGATTTGTTATGTCCTTCCACTCTTTCTCATGTGCATTAATAAGCTACTTTTTGTTACTGCTAACAGCCCACTTGTCTGTCTGTCTGTCTGTCTGTCTGTCTGTCTGTCTCTGTCTGTCTCTCTGTTAGTCTGTCTGTCTCTCTGTCTCTCTGTCTCTGTCTCTCTCTATCTCTCTCTCTCTCTCTCTCTCTCTCTCTCTCTCTCTCTATATAT
>NC_068982.1:143802402-143803338 GCF_001194135.2 Octopus bimaculoides
TATATATATATATATATATCTATCTCTCCTCACGTGCTATGCTTTCAGGTGTCAGCAATCTTGGACGACCACATCAAAGTTTGATGATTCATTGATTTTTCTAGGGAAACATATAATAGTGATTCCTTGTTGCCTTCTGCCGAATTAATCATGGTTTGCTCTGTTAGTCTCCTGCTCTCTCAAGCCACAGTATATTCCCCACATAGGTGGGCCTGTGATACATATCTAGGGTTAGCTCTCCTATATGTTCTGTATGCTTTAGAATCTTCTGCTATTTGACCCATAACTTAAGAGGTTCTATCAACCTGCGTCAGGGCAAACCTGGGAATTGTAGTGACTAAGGATTAACTCTATACTCTCCAAAACATTTGAACCCAGGAGTTGGAACCTCACCAGCTGTAGCGGTTCAGTTTGGGGCCTCACCACCTGTTGCCGTTCAAGATAAAGACTACCTACTCCTATGCAAATAATGGTTTCAAATTTTGGTACAAGACCAGCAATTTCGGGGTAAATTGGTTATATCGACCCCAGTGTTCAACTGGTACTTATTTTATCGACTTCAAAAGCAGGAAAGGCAAAGTAGACCTGGCAGAATTTGAACTCAGAACGTAAAGACGGACGAAATCATAGCTAGAAACCAGACTCAGTAACCCGCGGGCCCTCAAGTCCATGTTTGGCGGACATTTCGACATTTATTTTTCTCCCTGTCTGCCAAACATGGGTGGTGGTGGTACCGCGGTGCTTTGGACAAACCGCGTCGGATCGTCGAGATCGTATCTAGATAGAGTTCTATGTAGGACAGCGGATAGAGATAGTGTAGGATGTCCACAATTTAAAATAGTCAGCTACACAGATCACAAGTTTGTGACGTGTACGCTCGACTTAGATAAGACACATAGGCAGGGTCCCGGTTACTGGAAACTGAACGCTTCGCTC
>NC_068982.1:143806785-143817671 GCF_001194135.2 Octopus bimaculoides
ATATATGAGTGGATGGGCAGAGTCAGTCCCTCTGCACATCCCAATCTAATTAGTTGACGATTCAATACGTTTCTAACATTTGCAATTTTCGAGTAGCGTGCAGTCCTGAAAAGTAGAGTAATTCGTTGTTTGTAGCGCAATCTGATAGCCATTAGTGAAGGGCAGTAGATTAGCAGAATTGTTATTACTATTAGTAATATGCATTATAATATTTGTTCAGGGTATTTGCCATTAGAGTTCGCCTACGACGTCAGTGGTACCAAAAACCATCAACCAGCCCCTATCATCGAATAAACCCCAACGCTTGTAACACACAAAAAATTCTTTAGTAGATTCGTTTGACTAACATTCTTCAAGGCGATGCCCCAGCATGGCCATTGTCTAATGACTGAAAACAAGAAAAAGATAAAAAATTTTATAAATCACAGCATCAGTGGAGTGGAAAGGGAAAATTTGCTACATGGAAAACTATTGGTTGTCCACTGAAAATTCAACGTTGCCCAGGTCTGCTCCCTGAAGAGAAGGGAAATTACTATGTACAGAAACATTGTCAATCCGGACAGATGTAGGTATTAGATTTAGTTATGACCTTTTACTTTCTGAATTCATATTCTGCCAAGGTCAACGTGTTAGTATTGCCTTTCATTCCTCTGGAATTAATATATCGACTAGAGAATAAATTCAATCGACTCTGTCACTCTCCGATAAATTATGGTGAAGTGCCAATGTGAGAAATCCTTTGCTTTTCATTCTTGTGTGATCGATAATGTATGTACATGTAATACACTGGACGCGATTCAATCGATAGATTTACAGCCTTGTACCAATGTAAAAAAAAACTGTCATTATTATTATTATTATATTTTAGGGGTCAATAAATTAAGTAGCAGTGAAACACTGGGGTCGATGTAATCGACTTAATCCCCTCCCCCAAGCTGCCCTTGTGGCAACAATTTGAAATCCTTATTATTATTATTATTATTATTATTATTATTATTATTATTATTATTATCATTATTATTATAAGGCGGTGAGCTGGGTGAAATGCTTAACGGTATTTCGTGTCTTCACATTCTGAGTTAAAATTCCGCCGAGGTCGACTTTGCCTTTCATCCTTTCGGGGTCGATGAATTAAGTACTAGTGATGTAATCGACTAGTCTCCTCCCCCAAAATTTCAGGCCTGTAGTAGTTATTCTGGAGGTGCTTGGCCTAGTGGTTAGGTGTTGGTCTCATGATCGTGGCTTCGATTCCTGGACCGGGTGACGCATCGTGTTCACTTTGCTCCAGTCCACTCAGCTGGCAAAAATAAGTAACCCTGCAACAGACTGGCGTCCCATCCAGGTGGGGTATATATACGCCATGGAAACCGGGAAATCGGCCGTAGTAGTTTATATGACTCGGGAAGGATCTTTATCTTATCTCATTATAGTTATGAAGGCGGCGAGCTGGTAGAATCATGTGGGCGTCGGAAAAAATTGCTCAGCGACATCTCTTCCGGCTCTTTGCGTTCTGTTACATTCTGAGTTCAAATTCTACCGAGGCCAACTTTACCTTTTGGGACCGATAAAATAAATAGCAGTTCATCACTGGGGTCAGTGTAATTGACTAGCATTCTCCACACAAAACTGCTGCCCCTTGTGCCTAATTTTGAAATTATTACAATTATAAGGTTCGACAAATATTTTGCAGAATTAGTGACACCCGTTCACGTTCTCAGTTTAAATTCCGTAGGGATCAACTTTACCCATAATCCTTCGAGTGTTGATAGAATAATTCCATCCATCAATACATCTCCTCCATATAGTCCTATCAGAAGCAACTATCATTATACTTTCCAGCTGATTCTCTAGCGCGACTAACTCAGATTATGGTTGTTATCCGATCATCTCGCTCTTGGCCTACCCCTAGATCTGCTGCTGGTTGGCTCGGTTTCAAGAATCCGTCTTGTGATTCTATCCTGCGACATCTTAATCACAAGTCCGTAGTATCGGAGCTGAGAACTCTCAATGCAGAGAAGTAGCAGCTCAACCGAGAGACTCCTTGATCTCCGAGCTACGCACCCTGTCGAGTAACGTAACTCCAGGGAAACTTTGGAGGAACCTCAGAATAAGTACGATGTAAATATTTGCATCGCTTGTCACCTCCTTCAAACCGAGCCGTTTTCTGCTAGTTGAAAAATGTAATTCTTATCATCAGAGAAGTGGATAGTTGACTGATAGGACACTGCGATACTTAACTATTTTAATTATCTGACTTCGAATTCCCTCAAGTTCGATCATCTCTTTCATCATTCGAATGTCGTTAAAATATATGCCATTGAAGTACTTGGTCAATTTTACAGGCCCCTTTCTTTAAAAGGATAATCGCTTCAGCTTATACCTGAGTACCTTACAGGTTTAACCGACCGACTATAAGTTTCTTAGTTTTACAATAAGGGCTTAGTTCTGTCAAATCACAGTCACATATAATGTCGGCGATTCGAAAGACAGACAAAAATCCAAAAAGAGACTAATACTTTATTTATCGATCATGCAAAAATAAAATATAAAGCTGACCGCTGTAAGATTTGGACTCAAAGCACAGAATCTAGGAACAAACACTGCAATTCGTTGTGAAACGTTTTAACGAATTCGCTCATTTGCTTACTTGTCTTAAGTGGGTTGGGATACAATGTAGTAAGAGTAATGAGAGAGTTGAAAATCATTGCTTGAGCTGTCGTGTGACCGATGGTTTGATCTTTGGATTCATTTACACTACGTTCCTTTTGACTCTTAACTTTCCCAATACAATCGTTTAACTGGAATTAGAACCTTTAGAGTGAGGAAAGCATTTTACACTTTATGTTTATATGGAAAATGTATCTCGTGTGAGAGATGTCAGTCTCCTTAACAAACAAATAGGAAACAGAAATATGCTCATGAAGCTATTTTCTTACCGAAACACAAACACTCGCAAACAACTATACGTACGCACATTCACACATGCGCCCACACACACACACACACACACACATACATACACAGGAAAATGTGTCACTACGCCTGCGCAGTGCTTATGGTTATTGTGTAACGTGTATTTACTTGACTAATACGTTTATACACGCGCACATACATTTGAGATTTCCCCCACCCATTCCGTTTTATTTCCTTCTCATAGACAGTGTTGTCATAGCTTTAATTAATTTTTAATTATTTATTGATCATATTCAGTGAAAAATACTTCGTTTTTAGATGAGGTGAGATGTCTATAGTGGAGCACATGTGCACGCACGCACACACACACATACACACATACACACACACACGTATATATATATATATATATATATATATATATATATATATGCATACATACACACAACCACGTGCGTGTGTGAGAGAGAGAGAGTACACATGTTCTATGGGTGAATATATTTATATACTCCAATAAATTCAGGTCTGATAAGATATAAGATAAGAAAGCTAAGTATGGTTGGATCTATATCTCTATCGCACACAAACGCACGCACAGGTACACATACACGTGTGTGTGTGTGTGTGTGTGTGTGTGTGTGTGTGTGTGTGTGTGTGTGAATGAATATCAATAGGTGTGCGTGTATTTGTATATAAGTATATGTGTGAGTAAGTATACATATATATATACACACGTATGTATGTGTGTAAATATATAATTACACATGTTTTGTGTTTTCTGTGCGTATATTTATGTTTTGTGTGGCTGTGTCTGTGTGTATATATATGTAAGGGTATGTATATATATATATAACTTTACGCAGTGGACTAGAGGAAAAAATGCGTCTGTGTGTGCCGAGGGAAGATGTTTCGTTGTATGAAAACATGATTATAGAGAGAGGGTGGTAAGAACATTAGCAAGACTGCCAGGTGGGTATTAGAATGTTATCACTTACCCTGTAGTTCCGGTTGAATGTTCTCTTAGTCTTTACTTACACATGCGCACGTACATAGATATCCTCGCAATCATATGAGAATAATAACCTTAGATATATAGTCAAAACCAAGTACGCATATACGAATGAACAAAAGCATATTGGTGTTTTTATGGTTGAAGATAGTTACACAAAAGCTTTAGAAGACAAACATAGGATGAAGGGACTTCGCCAGTATACCAGGGGGTGCTGAAAAGTTTCTAGCTTTGAGTAAAAGAAAATACAGGAGGAACAGTTAATTATGATTTTATTGAACATATTTCCCTCTCAGATTCACACACCTATTGCAGCGGCCCTTCGGTTTTTCTAAGCCCTGTTAAAGAACTCAGAAGTTTGGGCCTCCTAACCTTTAAAGCCAGGAACTTTTCAGCGCCCCGTCGTAGGCAAGCTAAAGCAAGAATAACGATAAAAAATACAATTAGCGTAGGATACGCATTCATACACTCACTGCAAAGCGCGTAGCTTAGTCGTTAGGGTATCCGGCTTACGATCGTAACGTCATAAGTTCGATTCACTGCTCTGCGTTGTTTCCTTGCGCAAGACACTTTATTTCACGTTGCTCCAGTTCATTCAACCTCAAAAAATGAGTAGTACTTGTATTTTAAAGGGCCAGCCTGGTCACATTCTGTGTAACGCTGAATCTCTCTCTCTCTCTCTCTCTCTCTCTCTCTCTCTGAGAACTATGTTAATGGTAACGTGTCTGTGGAGTGCTCACGAGTAGGTTGTTCCGTTGATCAGATCAACTGGAACGCTCGTCGTCGTAACCGACAGAGTGCTAGTGCTACGCGCGCGCGCGCGCACACACACGCACACACACACACACACACACACACACACACACACACACACACACACACACATACAGGGCCGACCCTAGGGTTGTTGGCGCCCCGGCCAAGCTGAACTTCGGCGTGTACAAGCTGAAGGTCGTAGAAATTTTCTTGTCTTTGTCACGCTCTCCTTTGCGCCCCCTAGCACATGGCACTCCGGGCAACTGCCCAAGTTGCTGGTACCTTGAGCCGGACCTGCACACACATACACAACACATACACGCACATGTGCAACCCTTTAATGGTTGACCTCGAGCGAAACCTTGAAGTTCGTTGTGATAGTTACACGGAGAGCAAAGGGAGAAAAGTGAGTTACACTGTGGATCATAAAACCCAGAGATTTTAAAATTGCATGAATAGTTATGGCATCGCTGACAGGAGCGATACCATCAGAAGCTGAAGTAATCGTACTCATCCCCAGTCGATGACCAGTGAGGGGAACATCCCACAATGTAAGTTGTGTGTAAAATACAAGTTACTCGGTTTGCCCAGCTAGTCAGGTTGAATAAGCCGTAGGGCGAAACTTGACTCTCAGTATTAAGTCAAACGCGTGTGCGCATGTGTTAGATGTGCTTAAAACTCATCGATACAAGTTCTAACCGTTCTGACTGAGTGTCCAGAAAATATGTTAAAAGTTAATAATTTCCACACGACCCACATTTAAACTCAATTTCCATAAATTTACTTGGTTCATAGTATTTCCTACATGAGGGTGCTAGATAATTCCCCAACAACAATTTAATGTAAATCTCTCATGACTAGATGAACCCAAATGTTTTTATATTATGCATCCCTGCTTAGAAATAGAATTTTTTTCATTGAATTTCTCGAGGGAAAGGAACCGTGCTCCCGGCTTTCATAGGACCTCCGAGAGTAGTGTGATCGGCGCACTTAATGTTTCTCTTAAACAATTGGAGATCAACAAAAGAAGGAATAAATTCCATGCGGCCGATACTGCTGAAAAAGAACTGGAACTGATAAAAAGCGCCTTCGTCAGTTGGTCTGCTCGTATATCTTATAGGTAGATATATGTGTATGTATCTGTGTTTGTCTGTGAAGCATTTATTACGGACCACTTATCTAAAATCATAGTCTGTATACCTGCATCATTATCAATTTATCACAATGGCTACTTTTGAACTTGGAATTCTTGATTCAGTTTTCTTTTGTTTCGAAAGAACTAACAATTTTTTAAAATATGGGAGCTCATCATCCCCCCACCACACACACTTTTTTAAAATCCTACTCTCTAACAATCCATAAACTAATTAGTCAGCTTTCTTTGGCATCTCGGCTAGCAATCCATGAGATTTCGCAGGATTGTCATAAGATGCGTGTAAATTTATGTGTAAAGTGTAACGATTGAGCTCAAAACACTTACTGCTCTTGTCTACTGTAGAAATGGGAATAACTTTCTGTTGCTTCAGATATATTGTTCACAGCTTGTGAAACGCAGAGTTGCAGATAACATTTAAAATTGACATGTTAATCTACTGCAAGTGACAATCTGCCACCAATTTACGATGAGCTATGCATATATACGCTTATATATTGCTTGGTTTACCAATTTCTATTTATTTTGTTTTAGCGATGTTGTGAAGCACCCGTTGTCACTATTGTTACAGCCATCATCAAAACAGCCGTCTCCATGAAACTCATCTACTTCTTATACGTCTTAGAGTTGACATCGATTTCTTTATCTTTTTTTAACACTAAATCTTGTTTAAGGTTACCTATAGTGTCATAAATACTTGGAATAAGAAAGTGAATCTGTAGATTTTAGAAAAACGAGGTGAACTAACATTAAAACTAATGACAAAAGACTATTTATATTAATATAATGCGGAATTAAAGAAATTTCGAATGTGCTTGTGTGTGTATGTACGCGTAGGTATGAGTGAGTATGTGTGTCTAAACATAGGGATGGAAGTTTGTGTGTGTGTGTGTTTGAATCGTGTACGGGTGTTTAAAAACAGATTAATTAAAATAATACTCTATTTTCTTAATCTTTAACCCGTTTCTTTACTCAAGTACATTAACAAATTAATTTGCTTGTGTGTGTGTATTTGTGTATGAGAGAGAGGGTGAAAGGAAACAAGTTTAACGCGAGAAAGAGGGTAATAATCGCACACTCACACACAAGTACCTATCCACAATCATTCGCATTGACACCGAATTATACGAAACGGAATTCCAGTTCTCAGCCCCACTTGTCATAAGCAGTTGATCTTATAAGGTATAACAATCTTTCACTCCAGCTTTTCGCCAAATAGTCGAACAGTCCCCAATTTAACCGAATAAATAGATAAATGTGTGGCTAATAAGGGAGAAAATAGGAAAGAAATTGAAATAGAATTTTTTTAAAGAAAAACGAATACTATTAAGTAACTTTTCCCCTCTGTCTTTTTTCCGCGCCTTTTATTCTCTCTACTTATTACTCCTTTCCCTCTCTCACTTAAATGTTACACCCAAGGGTTCTTCCTCACTTTCCGAATTTATTTGTATGCATCTACTAACTATACTGTTTCATCACAACTAGAAACATACTGATAAACGAATTATTGGAATATACGTTATTTTATTAATGCTAATGATATTAGATCAGACAGTAGCAAATAATTTGCAGTTGTGGCTAAGAAGAGAACACTAATCTTTTATTCATTCCAGGATAAAACCAGTTCAGTTCACTTATTTCTGTGACTTATGCATGTGGAGAAGAAAAGTACGTTACAATCGAACAGAGATAGAAAACCAAATGTGATAAAGAAGTCGCTTCCCTAGAATAACTTCAACCATAAAACTGAAGCTAACTGAAAGCATTTTTTCGGTCTGTTAACGTCATCTATCATAATTCACGTCAAAAACTTAGGAAATGAATCAGAAAAATTGCTCCTTTCTACTTTCTATCCTATTTTTATTGTAGGCACAAGGCCTGAAACTTTTGTGTAGAGAGATAATCGATTACATTGAGAACTGGGGTCAACGAAATCAACTGTACCTATTGTTGAATTAAATAATTAGAATAAGAAGTGTAGTAGAAAAGATTATCCCGTGTGATCCATTCTTCTGATTCACTTCCTAAGTTAGATGAACAGTGGAAATGTTAAAAAGAATAGCAATAAATATAACTTCTCCTCAGAATATATGTACTGATAATGCTTTCTTAAGTAGCTTTTTCTGGTTAGTAATGAGCACCTACTTTTCCTGTATTGCTTAGTTTGAGGTGAGAGAGCAGCATCTATGATTTTTTTTTTTTTAATTGGCTTCCAAGATTGGAGAAAGAAAGGAAGAAAAACACAACGATTCGTATATTGTCCTTGAACCAGGAACAGCGCTCGAATGCTGTAACAGAGTTGACTGCGAAAGACAGCCTAAGTGTAGACTGACCGTTAATGGAAACATTGATAAGAGAACAGAAGTCAGAGCTGAGAATAAAATGAGAAAACGGATTGATATAATGGAAATAAAGCAGGTTGCTGTGGGACGGTTTTGTTTGAATAGCAGAAAAGTCTCGCTTAAATTGACTAAAATATGTTTTGTGACCTCCCACCACCTAAAAATCATTATTATACAAGATAGCAATGTAGCAGGGACGCACTAGATTAAAAGCTTTACAGTAAGGGTGGGGAGCCTATTTTGTATATCGCACAATTTACAAATGCAGGAGGACATGTTGGGACGCATCTGTGCCGGGAAAAATAAGGAAACTTTAATATTGGTTTCAAACTTTGGCACAGGCCAGTCATTTCGTGGGAGGGTGTACGTCGATTAGATCAACCCCAGCTAATAGAAGATTCTCAGTGCGTTTCGTCTGTTAGAATTAGCCGCGAAATCTCCCTTAAATTTAATCGAAGAAAAAAAAATGGAAGGACACAGTATCCAATGGTCTTAGATACACTGTATCTGACAAAAAAGCCGGGATGTCCACGGATGGAACATTTTTTATCATAGGTTTGCTGGATCAGAGCTGATCTGAAGCTAAACAACAGCGTATTTTATATTTCTTAAGACACATTAACTTGTTTTGTTAAGGCAAAAAACGGCTGTGTTTTATTGCGAGGAAGAAAACAGGACGTTAAGATGTTCATACCCTTCTCAGAGTAGCTGATGGTGTAAGCAAAGCGAAAAGGCTTGAATCAGCATCACAACATTCTCTAAGAAATATCATACCAAAATAGTAGCTGTAATCTAATAAAATATCTTTCAGTGAGAAAAATAAGAAAATACGAACTTCACAACCTCCATATTTCGGGTGTGTCAACTGAAAGTTTTGGCAATTCTCTTTCCATTCTTTCTCTCGTTACTATTCTCTCTCTCTCTCTCTCTCTCTCTCTCTCTCTCTCTCTCTCTCTCTCTCTCTCTCTCTCTCTCTCTCTCTCTCTCTCTCTCTCCCTTTCCCCATTTGCTGAAACCTGTTGATATATGGCTTGCTTCAAGCACGAGGTTCTATTTTCTGATACGATGTAACTTCATATGAATTTTTTTCTATCTTGTTTATCTTTCGAAAAGACACAATAGTACTGATCAGATCAGTTTGGGCGTAATTTATTTGGTTTCCGTTTCTGGTATCTTCATCTACCAAGTAGGTCATTAGCTCCAACATATATTTACCATCTTGAAACAATGAATTTGTAAGTAGCGATGATGTAGATAAAAATTCAAAATAGGAAGTTTTGTCTCATATGTTCGAGAACTGAGACGCCAAACATCTCATTCTGATGTTAATATATACTAAACAACAACAACAAAAATTATAACTTTTAGTAAAAACACCAAGCAGAGACATCTTTTAGTTGCTAGATTAAATTCGACACAGTTTATCTCTGTCTATATTTTGAAGACTTCTAGCACACTAAGCCATTACTAGACGTCTTAACACTTCCAGGGACATTTTTTAAACTAATTTTTCTTTTTCGTACAGTTCTAACACATAAGTAAGCAAATTCTACTAAAAGTGTGTAACGAATTGTAAGAGCTTGCATTAAAAGAAAAAGACTTCAATAAAGAAACAAAGGTTATTGTTATTTCACGTTGTTATAATCAGTATGAGATATTTGAGTAGATGTTTACATGATAATTCTATATCGGTTAAATACATTGACAAAAAAGAAAGAAAATAAGGTAGTTCTTTTTAAAAATTTTCTAAAATTTCATTAAATCCCAATGGACTGCCATGCCTAACATAAAGAATTTCGTGTAAATATATATCTTATATTTATATATTATCGGAGACGAAGCGAATTTTCAAAAACTAGGTTAGGGAAGTCAGCAATATATGTACATATAGAAGCATATACAGCTAATATTTTGAGTTTGTTTCTTTCGCAGTAGCCTTATTTACTTGATAATGAAAACAAAATACAGCGATAGCATATGTTAATTGAAATTTACAGGTTGCCATATTTGATGAATAAATAAATAAATAAATAAATAAATAAATAAATAAATCGACAAATTTCTGGGTGGCCATTACTGGTTGTTGTAAGATGTTCTCCTATTTGATAAAATTTCTATTATATAAACATTTCACCATAGAGACACCATTTGCATCGTAGACAAAATATAGCACCCATACAAGAAAACAAGTTGTATCTGTCAAAGTTATTTTCGGGTTTAAGTCGTGAACTAGAATTACTCATAGACGTGTTATTTGACCTAGAATTCTTAAGGCGTTTATTTAAGGATTACTGTAATAATTAATCAATTACTTGATTAATTAATTTATGCTTGTATTAATTTTAAGAATGGGAAAAACTTCAGACGAACAACGTAGTGTATATCTTACTCTTCCCAGAATTGAAGAGTCAACTGTAAAATGGGATGTAAATAGTGACGGAGTTAAGAAATTAATTATGAGAAAATCAAATATAATCACTTAGGTTAAATACTATATCACATAGCATATAAAAAAATTTTTATTTCTTCTTCATATTGAGAATAATCTCGTGTATACACACGCACACAGACAAACACACACACACACACACAGAGGGAAGAGATCTTACATTTGAGATGTTGAATGAGAGTTCAAAGATGGAGCATCTCTCTCTCTCTCTCTCTCTCTCTCTCTTTCTCTTTATACATATATATATATATATATATATATATA
>NC_068982.1:143818168-143830696 GCF_001194135.2 Octopus bimaculoides
TGTGTGTGTGTGTGTGTGTGTGTGTGTGTGTGTGTGTGTGTGTGTATATGTGTGTGTGTGTTCAGATATCGGCGGGGATAAATCCACGATATCACGCTGTATAAAACTTTTTATGTACCTTCTTTTTGAAGGATGTAGAGTCTCATTTAATCAAGCTTTTGACTACTATTTCTAACAGTGCTACTTTTAACAGTTCCATTGATAGTAAAGAGGATCGTTTAGTTGTTATTGTTAGCCACGTGTTAGCTCTATTAGAGCTGTTGTCTATTAACACGTGTTGCAGCTGCGACCACCCTGATATATGTGTATGTCTATGTTTGTATACAAAATGCGACTACCCAGATATTCGAAGTAATCTACATTTTCTACTCTCTGTCCCGGAATAATAGGCCAGGTTCCTGCATTTTGGGATTGGTAATCAATGCAAGACCTTTATTTGTGTTGAAACTTAGACCAATATTTTCATAAGCGTCTCTGAAAATGTCGATAATTTTCTGTAGTCGTGTTGAAGTTTTCATTCACTATAGCATCATTTTCATACTGAAGTTTAATTACTACATGTACTCGTTATCTTAGTTCTGGCACGCATTCTACCAGGGTTAAATAGCTTGTCATGTGCGCGGTATGAAATCTGGTTACCTGTTAGGAATTTGTTGACAGTAAACTCGAACATAGTAGAGAAGAAGATAGAAAACTGCGTAGGGGAATCTTCTGTTTCCTCTATTCCTCGCTTCAAACCGACCAGTTATAGGAGAGTGAACCACACTTAAGTTTAAGTATGAAGTACCAGCTGCGTAATTTTGAGGTATTTTTGCGTCAGCAAATTTTATCTTGCATTCTCCACATAGCTTCATGACGTCGAATATTGATTCGGTTCTTTTTTTGTTTTTGTTCCCAGAATTTTTCCTTTGGCTGGTGAGCACAGAAAATAATATAATAGTGTTCCTGGAAGGTTGAAACCTAGATAGATAATCATGTATGTGAGTCGCCAAATGTACGATATATCACTTGAGCAGAATTCAAGCCAGAATTTTTTCCAGTTGTTTACAAAAATGAGAATACTCTGTAGTTGCCACAATCTGATTTAGTTTCCTCTCTTCAAGATTGTAATAGCTGTGTTTCCTATATCAGCTGAATTTTCCTTTCTTGTTCAGTTTATCAAAAGCAGTGCACGGTGCGTGTTAGTGTTTCACTCCCAAGCTTAAATATCTCTGCCAGAATCTATTGGATCTGATTTTGTTTGTTTTTCAGAAACCTAAGATGAAGAAAGTAAATCGGTCATCATTAACATTTTGTGTATTGTTGTCTAGAGATCTTTCGTTGGCGGTACAGTGACGATTAAGCAATTATAACTATTCGAAAGGTTTTTTTCCGTTAGCAATCGCTTTTTTATAAGTACTCCATCGTCTCTACATCTGAGAAGTGTCGTCTGTTGTGCAAACCCCATGGACTACTTTAGATGCCCTGAAGAAACCTCAAATATATATGTCAAATTAATTTCTAAATTTCAAGTGTTTCAGCATGTCACCAATTGATTTTCATTTCGCGGTTTTGTTTCTGGACTGCAGACTCTGCTCGCTGCAAAGCTTTCCTTTTGTGATTATTACCTTTGTCATTTTTGTAGGCATGAAAAGCCATACTCTTTCTGCCGATCATTTGCTTGATTTGGCTGTGAGTCTCATCAAAACCAGTCTCGGTATGTTCTTGCCGTGAATCCTGAAGATTTCTCACAGAGTAAGCTTGATTGTATTTAATGAGTACCGTTGCTTTCAACAGTACCGCAGTGTTTCAAGTTGACGGATGACAGTTTATTATCAAGACATTGTGTATACTTTCCATGTATTTGCTGGAACTATCAGAGATTCAATGTTGATTTTCTGTTGGTATCATTTCTACTGCGAAGTTTCTTTTGAGTCAATTGAGTTGCTATTTTAGATAACAGCAATCAGTGCAACCTTTGGTTACTCAAGCAGACGAACATATGAATGTCATTATCTGATTTAAACTCCAAAACTTGTGGTGTATAAGTTGTTATAACCACTCTTTTATACGACTCAGAAACTAGGCAAGTTATTAGCGTTTGAGAAAAGTTATGCACATCCAGCACAACAGAGAGAACACTGTCAGCATGCCAATATCTCCTACATTGAAACCACGATAGTGTAATATCAGCTTCGTTTGAATGGTCATGTTGTGCGAATATTGGACGATAATTTGCTCCAGTAACTGTTCTGCGAAAGGAGCGGTTCAAAGTCATGCGGACAAGAAATTTGAAAAGAAAAGGTGTGGTAATAATATGTATGAGTGGGAACTGTTTGCGATTAACCAATCTAAAAGGAGATGGAGACCAATATTTTGACACTGCACAAACTGAAGATCTTAACAGTAAACACGAGAGTAGAAAACATCATGAAGAGACTAACACTGCGTCTACTATTAAGCGAAACTGCTAATTTCCGGCTTGCTGTTGAACTTGTAGAGCTTTCATTGGCCTCCAGAGTGACGTATGTGTGTATGCATGCATGTGCGAGTGTACGCGTGTATGTGTGTGCGTATGTATATAAACAGGTATGCATACAATAGACGTGTGTATTTAATCTCTTTGAGATTTGTGGCTCGAAAGAGCTGTTAGTCGGTCGGTTTGAATCTAAAAATGGAATATTATGATAGAAACAAGAAGCTGTGTCACAGAGTAAGGCAGAGATTACGATGAAAAGCAAACAAAAATCAAAACAAATGACAAAATTTTATCTCAAGGGTAATGTGGCAGGAGATAATCTTTTTTCCATGTAGCACGGGAGCTTAAAATGTAAATTTCTGCAATTCTAGCCACACTCTGAAAAGACATGTAGAAGAGAGTTGTTGTGAGCTCTTAGTTCTCTTATCAGACTTCAAATCAAAGACATTAAAGCCGTGATCATCCCGTCTTTTTTTTTTATAGACAATGCATCTACGAGAACATCATCCGATGTATCTATTATTTATTGTTTCCTTTTTAACTGACGGTTATTTTATTTTTACCATCTATTCAGGGAGTAAAGGGCAGCGTCCATGTCCCAATCTTTTCAAAGTCTTTTAAAAATTATTAGAGGAAGTGATTAAGTTATCTGAAAGCTAAGACCCAACCCGAATGTTTTCAACAACGTGAACTCCGATAAAGGCAACCAAGAACCAGGTGGTGATGTTAAACCGGACTGTAACTCAACACTGTGACGGTTTTACCGCCCAAAAGCTTCTATCACAAAAATCCAGAACAAATACCACAAGATATTATGCCCGATGCTCTAATTTCACCAATCCCAGACCATAGAATTGTACTATGAACGATTCTGAAAGGATGAAAGATGAAGCTGACCAGGGTGGGATTTGAACTCGGAGCGCAAGAAGGCCGAAGCAAATACCACAAGTTAATTTGTCCCTTGCTCTAATGCAGCCTAATTGGTTACTAAGTTTAGCAAGTCGAGTGTCCTCATAGAAATTCCCTTGTTGGCTAATAGGAATGATTTGATTATGTTCCGTGAGTTAAAAACAAAAAACAAAAAACTATCCTTGAATGACAGACTAATGTTGAGACCAACGAATGTCTTGCATACTTATATCTTCATTAATTCTACTCCCTAAAATCACATCATACCATTAGTTTGGATTGGAAATGCTGACTCAAAGTGCCGTACTTTGGATTCGTACGCGGAACCACGTAATTTAGAAGAGAACTTCTTAACCAGACATCAATGCATATGCACTTGAGAAAGACATTACTGAAATTGTCTCTTCAACCTGGAATCGAAACCATGTCCGCTGACTCAAATCATCAGGCGTTAAAAGCCTTCCTTTACAGCGTTTGTTGATATATTACACGAATTGTTGATATATTTCATAGAAAGACGGTTGTATCTACTGTAAATGGAGAAAATGGAGTTGTTGTCTTGGCTTCAGATCAACCTTGATCATACAGACCTATGAATAAAGGAAATAAAGGAATTTCAGATGTGACTAACTCTTTATTAGGGGTAGCTAAGACTATGATAGTAATGATGTCTTACAATTTCAAAAGAGTTTACGATGGGATTTGAGAGAGAATTGTCTTCTGTACTGCTTTGTTGCTTCGAAAATGGTTGGGGTGGGGTTTGATGTCATGTGATGCTCTTGCTTTTTTTATTGTTTTTAACTCTACAACATTAGTTGACGCTGTTCTAACGTATTCCAGCCAGTAGATGTTGAACTACACACAGATACACATATATAGGCACAAGAGTGGCAGTGTGGTAAGAAGTTTGCTTCCCTACCACATGGTTCCGGGTTCAGTTCCACTGCGTGGCACCTTGGGCAAGTGTCTTCTACCATAGCCTCGAGCTTTGTGATTGGATTTGGTAGACGGAAACGGAAAGAACCCCGTCGTACATGTGTGTGTGTGTGTGTGTCTTACAATTTTAAAAGAGTTTACGATGGGATTTGAGAGAGAATTGTGTGTGTGTGTGTGTGTGTGTGTGTGTGTGTGTGTGTGTGTGTGTGTGTGTGTGTGTGTGTGTGTGTGTGTGTGTGTCAGCACCACCGCATTACAACCGATATGCTTACGTCCCCGTAACATAGCGGTTTGGCAAAAGGGTCCGATAGATTAATTACCAGACTTTAAAAAATAAAAGAGTACTGGGAGCTATTCATTCAACAAACATTCCTCAAGGCGGTGCCCCAGCATGGGTGCAGCCTAATGACTGTGACTTGCTTGCTAACACCTATTGAAATGCTCGTGTAAAGCGATTTAAAAGTGTAATGACATGTTTATTAGAGGAAACTTCAGTTCGACATCCAATCTTAAACTGTTTCATAGATCAGCTAATTAGAGTTTTAGCTGTGATTGTCATTGTGTGTCATGGCATTGATGCCTTCTTTTGTTATTCAGTATCACCAGACGTACAATAATAAATAATTAAAATATTGAAACGTAGAAGCAGTGGATAAGTATCCCACCTGTTTTATCTATCCTGCAGCAAAACTACCGCCTAACTTCATCATAACACTTGTCAGCATATCGTTGTAAAGAATTGTAACAAATAGAAGAACAGATCAAGAGGATCAATAACCAACCTAATAATCCATATTCTCATTAGGAAGTAATCTTTAATCTTTTCTCTTCTCACTTCTGACGATCTTTTTTTCAATTAGTGACCTTCTATTGACTTCATTAATGAACGAAAGTTAAGTCAATAAACTTCAACAGGCGTCATTACTAATGTTTCTGTCTACTTCTCCATCATCACCACCTCCACCATCATCTCTGATAAAAAAAAAAGAAAGGAACATCAGTCGTAGATTCAAATGTGTAATTATGTAATCACTTCGGCTCCATTTCGCCATAAATATAAGACATATGGATGCGAGAATGTTGTTACATTGCAGCTATGATGTTGAACTCACTTCTTTCTCTTCTGCAGTCTGGCGCCCAAACCAATGGGTTACGTGAACAGCTCTCTGTCTCTCTCTCTCTCTCTCTCTTCATTTTCATTATTTTAACAAAGACTTGGACTTGCAGCTCATGTAATTGCAATTTGAAGAGAAATTCCAATAATAATAAAAAAAGATAACAAAATTTTTTTTAAATGTGTTAGACAGATGATTGTTTTGCTCTTTTCATTATTTTCCTAATTATTTCTTTTAAAAAGAAAACCAAAGTTCTTTTTATCGTCTGTATGGCGTCATTGAAACCGATCCTACACTAAAGAAACAAACAACTTTGAGCAACTCTGTAAATAATTGATATTTTCTTTTAGTTAACTTCGATTTAATTTTCAGCTAAAATGAATGCAATTAAAATATTTCTTAATAAAACGTCTCCAAGATATTCGATGCGATTCACTAAGTTAGATATTAGTCTATAGAAAAAAAATAAAGATTAAATTTAGATACTGCGTGTTGTGAACATTTCTCAGAAACAAACAAGGACAAAATATTTTGAAGAAGGAAAACTAAAGCAATTTTACACAAAAGCTCTATATTTTCGAGAAAGGGAAGAAAATGTCATGTCGTGACGTTTATGCTGTTCTTAAATGTATTAACAGAGTGTTAGAGCTACGTTACTGTAAATCGAAATAGAGTAGCGACTCACCAGAATTTGTTGCCTCTTATTTTGAGCAAGAGTCAATGAAAAAGTTTCTGACATGGTCACTTGCCAAATCTCATTCAGATCCCATTCTTGCTATTTATTTTATAGGAAGATGCGTGGATTAATGTAGTCCTACATAAACTCTAAGAAAAAGCGGTATAGTTATGAATGGAACGCTATTGATCGAGGTCTGCCCTGACTGGAGTGAAATGTGTGTATCTCTAACTGAACGAAGAAATATTGATTAATTTTAAATCATCACAAAGCAAATTTCTTTAAGATAGAGGCATAATATATGACTGCTACGTATTCTGATATTCTCGGTAGAACATTAAAAGCAACGTCTACTTTATTAAGATTTTATGATAACAATAGAATGAAGACACAGGGATATAACTCAATACAGTACAGCTTTTGTCCAGTAGTCTAGTGTTTTGTTTTTTATTTTTCTTTGCTAATATTTTAACAAATATGTTTTTTTTTTAAATCAGTGCAGAAATATTAACCTAATTGGCTCATAGTAAAAACATCGTTTCATAGCGATTTCCTCTTTAGTAAACAATCTCCTCTTTTCTAATTATCACAAAATTGCTTAGATGAAATCCTCTCCACAAGCCAGCTGAATTTTATTGGTTTGATAACGCGCGGGATTGGGACTGAAAATGGTTTTAAACCGGAATTTTTTATGCGACTTTTTATATCAAGTTAATTTTATTTTCATCCAGAAGATTTTGAATGACGAGTTCCATATCCGGCTGGATCACTAGGGATAATTTTCAAGACGTCGACTTCATGCAGAGTATTTTGTGCAATTCATGCTACATAATCCACCTCGTATTAATTTATGAACAGGGTTTGAAACCAGTAGTCACCTTTTCCTTTATAGCAATGAGATCTATCTATTAGGATTAACAAATAATTCCAATAAATACAGTTAATATGAAATATTTATTGGGTGGAAATAGATATCTCTTGCATAGTAGAGGTACCACTGAAGATTTTGTTTTCATATTGGGTAGCTAATCATTTCGGTAACATTCAGTCCTTTCCGAACCATGCATACAGGAAGGGCTGACCGAATGAAACACATTAATTTTATGTTAACATTGCTCAGTGGGACGAACTCTTTGACTGTGATATTTACAGGTCAGTGGACTGGACTTTTAAGAGTTAAGTGATTGGCTATGGACATAGATAGAGCAAGCATCCGTAAAACAACTCAGAGTGTGGACCCTTCAGTTATTAATCTGACTTCTTTTCTAAATCAGACGCCTATCAACTGTAAAATTAGATTGTAAAATCATAAACACGAGTATGTTAAGTGTTGTACGTCATTAAAAATTCGAGTGTCATAAATATGATTCTATTCCATAGCTCTTGTTTGTAGCGTAAGCATCAGACTTTTACATACTATTGACTATATTTGAAACTAAAAGTAGAATATTTTCCAACATTCACAAATACAAAAAATAGTTGGTCTCTAAACTTCAAAACAAAACAAAAGATAAATACAAGCCAGTTATTTATTTTTTTTCTAAAACACCCACAGCTCATAAATATTTAAAAAATACAATAACGCTTAATGATATTAAAGTAATGTTTTGTTGGTATTGTTTAACAGTAGGTCGCCATAAGAAAACAATCAACACTAGTTTGTATGAATGCCTCGATTATATGCAACAGTTTAGTTCACAGTGTGTTGTATCAGAGAGCTGCCAAGAATCTCACTTCCAGACGACTGGGTGTGGTGTTGGTGTCCGGTCTCCGACACTACGCTGCACCATTGGTCGAGATACCTAACATTTACGGCCCAATCTATCTAGCTGTAAATCAGTAACATATGATTGTCGCTACAGGGTGTGTTGCCATGCTCAACCTACTACTCTGGCATAAACATAATTCAAAAATAAACTTTAAACTATTTCCGTATATAGAATACGACTTCAGCCTGACTTAATCGTTGTTTCTTAGTGTGCAATATTAAATTTGAAAGTAAATTACGACCAGATTATATTATATTGCAAAAAGAGAATTATTATAACACAAATTTTCCATTTTTGGTAAATGTGCGGCGCTCGTCTAGTCCAAATATATACGCCCTTCCTGTAAATAGGTAACATTAACCAAGCATAACTCTTTAATGTTAAGGTCACTTGATAATAAATGAATGCTTTCTGGAAACCTATTCCTATGTACACTTTGCTGAAAGTTCTATAGATATTTCATTTTTTGTATCACTACAGCTTCTTAATTTGATAATGATCCTATCATTTCACTTACCTGTCTTGTCGGTACCTTGTGGATAATTCGACAGAGTACAGGAAGAACAGCTGAGTAACAGTAGTTCATAGTCCATAATCTCCACTGCATTATAACTGGAAACGTCTAATCTTAACTAAACACAATGGGTGTTATGATTCAAAATTGTAAGCGGCGGTTGCACTTTAAAAAGAACGAGTGCTTTGTTTACTTAAAGTAAGTTCAAATCCTCCCATAGAAAAATCTACGTGTGAAAACCCAGGATCGCACTCTGGTAGAGATTTATCTTATTGGAAGTAAATACCACATCGCTGTGGATACTAGTGATTTAGAAATAATTATCTTCCCCCATCGTAGTTTAACACTGCATCCAAGAGGATCAAACTGAAACCTGTGATGTACTTCCCCTGCGTGTGTGTATGTGTGTGCATTCATCTGTTTGTGTGTGTCTTTGTGTATGCGCGTATGCGTGTGTATATATATATATATATATATATATATATATCTTCACTATTCTCAAAAACAGACTTTGAGAATGAATAGTAATAAATAAAAATTGTTTTCACAACTATACCCGGCTGGTCATAAAAAAAAATCGCTTTGCAATTTTGTAGTCTTGGAATCGGTTCCACCATATGGTATTTTGGATAAGTACCTTTTACCATAGATTCAAGTTGATCCGTATTGTTTTAGTAAAACTGTCAGACGGAGGCTGAGCCAATGCGTATTTTATATTATATACAAACTAAGGCGTTAAAAATTGCACCCAAATTTCTCTTAAATCAAAACCGACAAGAAAAAAAAAAGAAACAGAAAAAGAAGATATTCGATAAATGTAATAGACCTGCATGCACTTTTACTGAAACATATTAGACAGTCACGGCTGGAATGCTTGTGATCACAGGTCTGCTCGATAATAGCCAACCTTGGGCTAAACAATAACAACGTTGCCATTAAAGACGTGATAAACTGAAGCATTAAACTGTATCAATCGTAAATTTAAGTCACGGTTTGCAGTAGATATTTATCTGAAGATACAAACAGAGTAGTTTGTGGAGAGATTTAATGTTTCAGCTATTAACCCAATAAAATGTTTTGCAGCATTACTGATTCATGTCACCAACATTCTCTGATTACAAAAACATGGATTATTAACGATTATTAGCATTTTCCTAATTAGATACGAAGGTTTTGGCAAAATAAAGTTAAGTATCGTGGGCAGGAACACAACCTAGTATAATGCTTGTTTGTTATTTAACCAGAAGTGTGCTGTTATATTATATTCACATCGCTAGCAATAAATAAATGTTATGAATAATACTACAGTATTCCTCAAATTTACAAGGAAGAAGAATAACTATTTGCATTTCATGCGTTGCTCAAGAACATTAATAACTTAACTAAAAAGAAATATGTGTTACTGAGAATCTAAATTTACTCGTATGTATGTGTGAGGGGGGGGGGGAGGCGTGTGTGTGTGTAACAACAAGATATGTGACACAAGCCCACAAATGTGGCAGGAAGGAATATTGGTGATTGAATTTCTGGTAACAATTCAGGCCCGTCGCCAAACATTTTGTGCCTGGCGGTGCTTCAGAATATTCTGGTTGAGCACTAATTTGTATTGCGAGAAGATTTTTGTAAACTGTATTTTCTAAATTTGAGGGTTCACCATTGCATAGTGAGGGGACATTGCCATCTAGTGCACCCCCTTAGTGATGGTCGTGTATCTATTTTATCGACCACAAAGTGAGGTAAGATGAATTCTGATTCGACGGGGTTGTGAGCGCTCAGAATGTAAAGGGACGTAACTAAATATTGTAAGGTCCTGTCCCTCATTATTATTGCTGTTATTGTTATTGTTATTATTTCGTTCCCATTACTACTGGCCAGAAATTTGCACGGATTAGGTGTAGTTCATTGAGAGTTATTTGGTTTTTATTTTATAAACCCGAAGGACACGCAGCCGTTTCTGGCATTTCTCTGCCGTCATTTATTTATTGATTGTTATTTATTAGTATCATGAGACACAAACTGTAGAGGAAGACAAAATTGACTGACTAATTCCAGACTTATTTCGTCGTCACAAGGAGAATGAAATCGCTGAGATTTGAACTCAGAACATAAAGAAACGTAACTTATAATGGTATTGTTTTAATTGACTGTACTTCTCCACCGAGGAAAATGTTCTAGTTTCTTCCAATAGACTGTATACCTTCCCATTCGAAAATTGGTTTTGTTCTTTCCAATAAACTATTTACTTCTGCAATAATTAGTCTTGTTGAGCCATAATTGGTCTAGTCAATGGTCGATGGTCTATGTGTTTGCAGCTTCGTTACTAATTGTATGTAGTGTAACAACATACACTGCATTCACACACCACATTTACACACAAACACACACACACGCGCGCACGCACACACGCACAGCTATACACGTACACATTCACATACACAATAAAATATTTACATGCATAATTAGTCATTGCTTGTCCTCAAATTGAATCAATTCTGGATGACCGATATATCACCGTATAACAAGAGCTTATATTTTCGCCAGATCTCAACTGTTCTATTTGTATGTAGCATATCTCTTAGTAATTGTTCCTTTGTACCAGCATAAATCTACTTTTGTTATACAGTTTTCGTTGTAGCTCGCAGGAATAACAAGTAATGTTTGTTTAGACATATATAATGTATGCATGTGTAGTTGTGTGATTAAGAAGCTAACTACGCAACCCAGTGGTATCTGTAATTCCATTGCAAAGTACCTTCAGCAAATGTGTTCTACCATGGTCTTTGTGCCTAATAACTCGTAGAATTTAGTTGGTGGTCATTGTGTAGAATCTACACACACACACACACACACACACACACACACATATATATATGTGGATGAAGGCATGCATGTAGTGGCATTTATGTTTACATTTACACTGGTCTAAAAAAAAACTGGTATTATGTTTGTGCAGTAACCTAGCGGTTCGACAGATGTAGATAAATAAAGGAATCAGAGCAAAGCGCAGCATCGTCCCAGCACATTCACTGTCCAATGAATGATAAAAATAATAAGTTAAAATAATGTTAGGATGGACGGATGTCTATGCAGCAAATCTCTCGTGATAAAGGGAAGACGACATTTGTGACGCATGAAAGTGAAGTGAAAAAGCGCGAACATGCCCATTCGCCAACCGTAGTAGCTGCTGAGCACTAACAGTAGATCAATTATGTAGTAATTATTACCGCAACGGATGCATTTTCATCATGAGTTCAGAATATTTTTTTACCAACATCTCAGATTCTGACATTTACCAACAGGTACCACAGTTCTGAGCTGCAGTTATAGTTAGGCACTGAAACAGATGCAACGATTAACGACCTTCTATAGTCATAGTTTTGTGAGTTAGAACTTTTATAACAAACTATATTAACTAATTTCTCTGCTTAGTTTTCATAAAAAGTACGTAGTAGAGTATAAAATAATATTTGTAGATGCTTGCATGATGCAAACTCGTCAGTATGAAAGTACACTTTATACAGAATCATTTGCATGGGATTATAGGCCATACAGACTCATTTGCATGAACGCACATACTATGCAGACTTATGTATATGCACGTAAGCATTATTCCAATTCATCTATATGAACCTATAGATGATAACATTTCTATAAAACTGCATTCTAATCTGTAATCAACATGCTTAGAAATTCCCGACAACGAAATTTGAATCTGTTTTACATGTAAACATTAACCTTTTGTCGATCAGGCTTGTCACATGTAAATTAATTTAACGACAAGTAGAAAATATATTTTCTCATTCTATGATTATAAATAGAATAAACCATCTTTTCAATTATTCACCATAATCTGTTTGGCAGAATTTGTATTTTCTGCTGATATTTATGCTGCTATGTATATGCATGTGTGCGTGGTATATATATATATATATATATTTCTTTATTGCTCACGGGAAACTAAACATAGAGGGGACAAACAAGGACAGACAAAGGGATTAAGTCGTAATTGGTACTTATTTAATCGACTCCGAAAGGATGAAAGGCAAAGTCGACCTCGGTGGAATTTGAACTCGAACGTAACAGCAGACGAAATACCGCTAAGCATTTTGCCTGGCGTGCTAATGATTCTGGCAGCTTGCTGTTATTTATTT
>NC_068982.1:143832709-143835653 GCF_001194135.2 Octopus bimaculoides
ATATATATATATATATACATATATATATATATACACAATAAAAATTTGAAAAACACAATTACCTTAATCAAAAAAAAAAATTCATAAGATTATAAAACTTGTTTATGACGATAATTTACATTCCAATGATAATATGAGACAAACTGAAATAAAACAAAAACTAAATAGTATTCTATAGTGACATTTAGAGCGTGTGTGTGTGTGTGTGTGTGTGTGTGTGAGAGAGAGAGAGAGAGAGAGAGAGAGAGTAAAATCTGTAAAATGGCGTTCTTTCACAAAAGGCAGATGCTTGTTTTGTGTGTTTATGAACAGCTTTGATAATGTTGAATAATCTGGTCGTTTAGTACGGTTGATGTTGAGAACGGTTTCAAAATAATGCTCACACGCACGCACACATATATGTATTCATTTATAACTGCATACTCACAGTCGGTGAATATGCACTGAAACAAGGGTGGATGCACGTGAGAACTATACACACACACACACGCACGCACACACGCACACACACACACGCAAACACACACACACGCAAACACACATACACGCACACACATGCACACACACACACACACACAAACACACATACACGCACACGCACATACATATGTACATGCCCACAAACATATCTATCTATCTATCTGTGCGTGTGTGTGTGTGTGTGTGTGTGTGTGTGTGTGTGTGTGTGTGTGTTTGTGTGTGTTTGTGTGATGGACTCTCTCGTTAAGATTGACTTATGAACATGTAGTTGTTCGATCAACTGAGTGGCCTCATTTAATTAGCTTGCAAAGTGGCTGAGTATTCCAAAAACGTGTGTATCTTTAATGTAATTCTCAACTGGAATAAATAACAGTTCCACAGTGTGACAAAGTTAGGCCTTTGAATAACGGTACAGCTTATCTCTTGAGTTTCCACACAATTTTCTATAGCCAATTCACTAACATGGCTTAGCTCTACCCGAGGCTTTGGTAAAAGACAATTACCCAAGACGTCATGCAATGAGATCAAACCCAGGACTTGTGGCAGTGAAACCAAATAAACATGGAACTCTCATCAGCCACGAAAACCCCAATCCGCGTATTTTCGCCACGTTTAAAGTCTAAAGACTTTAAGTTCAGTAATACCACTCTTCTGATTGTGTCAGTAATATGTTTTATATCACACGAATAAAACAAGATTACAACGAACTTGGTAGAATATGAGATAAGCGAAAACGTGGCTTAAAAAACGCAGAAATCTGAAACAAAATAGCTTTAGAAGAATGTATAGAATTTAAATAAATACGTCAAAGAAAGGAATAGAGGACAAACGTTTTGTGTTATAACTTTATCAAAGAGAAGAAAAAAAAGGAAAAGTGAAGTAAGAAAAAACGAAAAAGAAAAAACACCGCATTTACGACGTCTGTTTACATGGCAGGTTTAGTGTTAAAAAGAAGCATGTTGTATACTGATTTACATACGTATATGTACACTTAGATTTTAAAATAATTTCAAGATTTACATTTAGAAATGCTCTTACCTCTTTTTAATGATTAAATTTATAAACTCTTATAACTTTATTTCATTATGTCAATGATTTCGAGTATCTTCGCTTTCATCCCAGAATTAATTTTGCTGAAAGCGTAAAACACGAACTTGGCACAATATGTAAGCGTTATATAAGAAGATAAGTACCGGGGAAGGATAACAAGACTCCAGATGAAATTCAATGAGAGTCAGCTACTTACTTTGGCACGAAGGTTTTTGAGACTAGTAACTGGCGTTAACTTCCAGAAATTCTTAACCTGATAGCAGCATTTCGTCCGTCTTTACCTTCTAAGTTCAAATTTCACCAGGGTCGACTACGCCTTTCTTCTATTGGTGGTTTTACTCGAAGGAGATATTTGCGAAGCGTTGTATTACTCTTGAATACTGTCCTGATATTATATGGGCCGCATATCTTTTGTACCTTAGGAATGAGAACCCAGGCTGGATGGGTATATCAGCCGAAACGTTGTGTTAACAACAAACAAGATGAGGACAAATATCCGTCAAACGTAAATAATGTAAATAATGCCAATTCTTAAAGCTTTACAGGTTAACTCCTAACCCAAACACCTGTTCAGGTAAGTCGCCCGCAGAGCTAATGTTTGCTCAGAAGGTAAAATCAATTTTTGATTAATTGTTACCTACAAAAAAAAAAACGTATTGGGAAAACCCAAGAAACACAACAAAATATTTTAATGTGGAAGATAAAGTCCATTTCAAAATAGATAAGAATGGAAGACAAGGTTGGGAGGACGGTATACTGACGGAAAGAATAGGCAGTATGATATACATAATAAAAGGTCAAATAGCAGAGCACAAACGACATTTGAATCAGTTGAAGACTAGACATACCGAAGAAAGAGAAGAAATACCGATAGAAGTTTGTTATGACTTGTTCGATATTCAGACGCCAAAAGAGGCTGAACCTAGGCAGATCAACAATAGAAAACGTAAACAAACAGGACGACTAGAAATAGTCCCTAAACTAAAGAAATATTAAAACTTTTGAGGAAATTAAAATTTCAAAAAAGAGAGAGGTGATAATGATAAAAAATAGAATTAAATTAGATAAACAAGTTGCACTTCCTACAGAAATCAAATCTCAAAAGGGGAAATGTTATGACGAGAATCATGACAGCCCCTGTGAGAGTGGACTGGCCGAACTCGTATAAGTAGCAGCGTGTTTGACTGAGAGCGAAATCGCAGCAAATTGAAAGGTGTCGTTCGTGAGTTCGTGGAGTCGCAGGAAATTGTTGAGAAGTTGTTATAGTTCGTTGAGAGTTGTTTTGGATTGGTTACAGTTGTTGGCGTGGAGGCGCAATGGCCTAGTGGTTAGGGCAGCGGACTCGCGGTCGTAGGATCACGTTTTCGATTCCCAGACCGGACGTTGTGAGTGTTTATTGAGCGAAAACACTATA
>NC_068982.1:143836548-143839066 GCF_001194135.2 Octopus bimaculoides
TATAAAATCCTAGGATGGAATTTATAACCGTTTGATGCATCGCTACGCGTATTAAATGTTCGTAAATTCCATCCTAGGATTATTATTATTATTATTATTATTATTATTATTATTATATTTATCCTACATTATATCGGTATAACTTGATGCAACCCCTAATAAATGGCTCATTAGTCAGCATAATTAGACGGTGGCTGGCATAATGGAATAGAAGCTTTATTTGCAAATTCAAAACGTTACCATAAAGACTGCCTCTTTTTTCTCAATAGACAATATCTGTAAACGCGTAGAGCAAGAAGTTTACTTCTCCGTTGCATAGGTCCTTGGACAGGTGTCTCCTACTATATCCCCGGTTCGGCCAGGGCTCTGTGAGTGGATTTGGTAGACAATAACTGTAAACGTGTGAACATATATAGATGTAATCTGTATGTCCTTGTGTTTATCCCCCATCACTTCATGACAACCGGGGCTCGTTTATTTACCCCTCCGAAATTTAATGGTTCTGCAAAAGAGATGATAGAATACATACCAGACTTTAAAAAAGAAATAAATGGATTGCAGTGGATTCGTTGGGCCAAAAAGCCTACAAGCTTGTGCCCCAGCATGACCACAGTTCAATGACTGAAACAAGTAAAAGATAAAAGAGCTTCGCGTGAGAGAATTAAAGCCTGATTCTTCGTGAGAACAAACAAAATTTCAAGTCAAATTAAAGAATTCAACACTTGTAGAATAGATAAAATTATTTTCTAAATATCGAGTGCGATTAATGTACAATTTTTTTCTTTTCTTCTCCAGTTTGTCAAGCATTAACAGAAAGTAATTGATAACGTAATTGATAATTCTAATTCGTAAATACACCGAGTACTACGAAGAAGAAAGGGAAGCAATAAAAGCAACGAAGCAAGAAGAGTTAAAAAAGTTTGTAGAGAACGGTTATATGCTATTTTAGGTGGGAACTCACAAAAACTTAATTAAACGAAGTGTCGAAATTTTAAAAATATAAGAAGTATAATATATATAGATAAACATGCACTGTATAAAATATACAGAATTGTGAAATTTGAATGTTTGCACATATTATTAACATCGTACTTATAAACTTTCATGTGGAATGATGATGAAAATAATGGGAACATTTGGATAAGTTCCAATGGTTAGTAGAAAAAAAGATGCATTATGATGGACGGATCTTTTTTAAAACGGGGGCCACATTTTTCATTAACGAAACACTTTGAAACTTGGAACACTGGTAGAATGTGTCATATAAAACATCTTTTTCTCTTAGTCTTCTTTAAAAAAAAAAGAAATCCATAAGTTATTCCATGTTAAAGTTGTCGTATTTCTGTAATTTCAACCAATCACTGACGTCCATTCAGCCGATATACATTAAGTGCCGACTACATAAACAAACGATTCTGAAACAATTAACCCTAACCCTAACCCTAAGGTTAGGGTTAGGGTTAGGGTTAAAGCAAATTTAAAATGAAAAAAGCAAATAAAACGAAGTTATGGAGATTAAATACGCTTTACATCGCTTAATCAGCCAAAGGAGTAAATGTAAACAACTGAATACTTGTCAGTGATTGGTTGAAATTATCGAAATAAGACAATTTTTTTACATGAAATAAATTCGAATACAAAAATATTTTCCTGTTCTATAACACAAAATAGATAAGTATACGAAGTTTGAAAGTCTTTCCGTACCAAAAACACTACGTAAAACATTAATGAAAAATGTGGCCCCCGTTTTAAAATAGATCCTGATGGACAGTTTAAAACGTTAGTAAGTTCTCATGTAAATGTAGGTGTTACATGAACGGAAAATTAGTGGTGCTATGCCGCTTCCACCTGAGAATTAATCTAAAGATACATATATCAGCTACATGTTAATTCAATGTACTTGGTAGTATAGTTAGTTGATCGAACAACTTAATGCTTATGGTCAAAAATTCTGACCGTGACATGTGTACACACGCAGGCACGCGCGTCATCCTCTAGTGGACAGCTATTACAAGGGAGGAGATAATAATTTCTTCAAAATATTTGGTGAGATTAGAAATTTGAATTTGATACTAAATGATTGTAAGGAAAACAATGCATAGAATTCAGTTTTCAGTTCCTTTTTTTTTCTTTTACTCATTTCGAATTTCATAAGATTTCTAGCCAGTTGCAATCATGTATAAAACCATTTCATTCTTCTTAAAAATCGTCAGTATGAGATATAGCCTGGGATATATTAAACATTCTATGAAGCGAAGTGCTTCTTTTAGATGGAGCACACACACACACACACACAATAATTTGATGGACAATCTTTCGTGTTTTGCTTCGCTTCGTATATGTATTCTGTGAATTATTCAGCTCTAAGGACCAACCAAATGAAATTCAGACTATAATACCAGTCTTCTTCACAACTTCCCTTTGGATATACACGAATACACATGAAGTTCTAAGACAGGTTATATGTTGTGCCATTTAAATCGCGCTATATATATATACATATATATATATATATATA
>NC_068982.1:143839260-143842982 GCF_001194135.2 Octopus bimaculoides
ATATATATACATGCATACAAATATCTTTTCTTGTGCAGTCAACTCCTTATGCAATCGAGTTTCGGCAGAGTTTGAACTTAATACCGATGGGATTGGGGTACCGCAACACCTTTAGCACTTTATTGAGTGTGTTATGGATTGTGTATCCAACGTTGGTATTGTAATTGTTGTTCTTTCGCTTTTGGTCAGATCCGATCAAGCATATTTATGATCAAACACGTTTCAGTCTCGACCATATTCGACCATACCTTGTGATATTCAGGACTACTATGTCATTTCCTTTTAAGTTGGTAAAGATTGATTTTAAGAGAGATTTGTTTGCTATTTTTAACAGGTTAAGCAAGTGGCAGTAGCTCCTTGTTTCAAGTGTATATGGTTGTTGTTGTCATTTAGTACCAAGTCAACATTGGGTAGATCGGTGATCAAAGGCGCTCCAGCTGTGACAATGCTTGTCTTTTTTTAAGCGTTAGAGATTTGAGACTTGAGTGCTATTTTTAGCGAATTGAGCGAACGCATAAAGGTTATCTTAGCTCTTGAACCTAAATTTGACGTTATCGTTATTGCTGACTTCCAGAACAACACTCTACAAAGGTATTATATCTATGACCACCCTGTCCTCCTCCTGGGCACTACTATATGTTGTCTATATTAGTTTATATGTCTACAAAGAAGACACATTAGACAATATAGTTCTGGATAAACAAGACAATGACCCAACCGTAGATGAAATGTCTTTCATCATAGGTCTTCTCAATCAGGGCTGACCTTGAGTTCAATAGTATGTGCTCGACAACTTACTAGTGTTTTCGACTGCTGGTATCCCTTAGAAGTTATTCCTTATATAAACCAACTAGAGAAAGTCAAGTTTTGTTTTGTGGTTTTAATGTTTTTGATTTTTATTGTTTTAATTCCTTAGGAAAAACTTTTTCAGTTTTGTAGAAAAATATAGGCAATGCAACTGATATTATTGATAGTACTGGGTAATATAGAAGATGGACAGGTGAACAAAGATGTGACTTGTAGTTGGTTAAAGTGGAGTCGAAGAGTTAAAAAGATCTGTAAGCTGATTAGTTATTGACAAGGAGATGGCTGTAATGTCGGATTATCACAACATTATTCATGATTTTATTTAAGTTTCGATCGATATATTATCTCTGAACCGTCTTCAGATAATATATTTTTTGTTGCAAAAAATGTGAGTGCTCGCAAAAATAATGCACCAAAAGAAGATACGGGAATACCCCTTTCAAAATTTAGTGAAGAAAGCACTCAAAAAGATAATTTGATAATCCGATTAAATAATACTATTCTCGTGAAACACACACACACACACACACACACACACACACACACACACACACACACACACACACACACACACACACACACACACACACACACACACACCCACACACAAACAAACATTTCCATATCTGTTCGCTGTAAGTTGGATTTTGATTTTCTAAGAGAATTTTCTCTTGTTCTTTTACTCTGCTTGCATAGAACGAGGTTGAAATGTCCAAAACTGAATTAAACTTTATTCTACGCTTAAAGAAGACAAAAATGAAACGTTTGGGTCTGAATTAGTAGAGTAAGTTCAAGGTTCTGTTGTTTAGAAATAGGTCGCTAAAGACAGTCGGTTCCTGGTACATATTTTGTGATAAGTCTTCTTATCTTAAGATTAGTTTCTTACCGCTGTTAAAGGCCACTAGGTTATCAGAAGTCTATTATAGAACGCACTAAAGCAATAACTGAAAAATCCTATAAAAATCAGAAATTTTAATCTTTTGTTAGATTTTTATTCTTAGGCAACGAGAAATCGACAGTATTTCCCTGCTGTGGACATCAGAGTTTAAAGTTCATTTTTGCTTCAGTTCACACATAGACATCAGAGAAATTGATGAAGTGAACTTTTTAGTTAATATCTTCCTACCATCTGAAAGACGATCACCTTATCAGTTTGCTTATTGCCATAACTTTCTTTGCATTTTCTTTCTACTTGACCTGTGGCCAACAACATTAGCCTTCAGTATGTCAATATTATTTACTTGATTTTATAAACGAACTCGTTAAAAGAAAATAAATAGTTTTTTTTACTATCGTTTTTACATATAATTTCGCTAACATGTCAATGTTATGTTTATACTTGCCCTCGGTATTTTTTGTATAAAATTTCAAACTTTACTGAAATACTTTCAATACTCCAGTTTATCAGGAATATTTATCCTTTAGATGTTTTACACACACACACACACACACACACACACACACACACACACACACACACACACACACACACACACACACACACACACACACACACACACACACAAACACACACACACACACACATATGGAGGTAAATATCTAGTCTTAGTATTCTTTAGGGACATTTATAGATACTTCAAAAGCTATTTGTAGCAATTTAACACTAGTTTAGTTCGGTTTCAGAATGATGTTTGGTAAGGAAATAAATAGACGAAATAAACTACATTTGAACTTGAATTTTATGTTATAGAAAAGTTTTACATTTAAATACATGATTTTATTTTTTTATCACATGATTTATTAATGAAATTCCACAGACTGACATACAATACATCAAGTTATATTGCTTATATGAATCAAATTACGTTGCATTGTAAAGTAAATTGATTATAAAATATATTCAGTTTAAAATTTTTCCATAGAGTTGATTGTTTAAAAGTAGTTTTGTTACATGAATCTCAATAAATAATATTATATGAGCAATTAATTACATCGCGCAAGAGTTATTTTAGTCATCTAAACACACGTAAAAGCTGTTAAATCCGCTTTGGTTTATTTCACTAATGTGATTTGGTCACTGATACAGTTCCTCTTCAAATCATCTTACTTGCAAGACAAGTGTAACTTTGAATTATATGAATCTTATGTAAAATTTTCAGTAGAGAATTTTTGAAGAGAAGGCGCCCAAATACTCTCTATCGAATTAGTGTTCATTGTTTCGAAGTTGGTTTTGAGAAACTTCGTGAAATTAGTGCCTAATATGAAAGTTGGATGTTACTGTGTAAACGATTATTGAGAATTGATCCGTATTAGCTGTATAGATAAGTTATTGGCTTCTTAGCTGAAGAAATCGTTAGTTCATAACTCGTCTCCTTCGATGTTTTGGACCTGACGCACTTGGTAATAGAGAATGAATAAGATCAGCCGTGGAAATAGCACGATAATGGGATATTAATATTTTATGGAGCGTGCTCATATTTCATAAACTTTACATAGTAGAGTTTGATCTAATATATTTTGATTTAATTTGAAAACGAATTAAAACTGTATAATTTTATGAAAAGTCAGGTAAAACATGGTCTGTACAAGTATCTAATTCATACAAGAAATATTTCTCAAACATTAGTTGACATTCAATTATGCTACATTGAAAATCATTTAATTTTCAAATAGGAAAGTCAAAATAGAATTATATTAAGATTTTAACTGTCCCTTTTTCATGTTAGAAGGTGACGATGAATTATTTAGGCTTATAAAATTGATGTTATATTGTTGAGCTAGTTGATATACTAATGGAAAATTTTCTTTGAAAGCTTGTAGTTCATTGAAATTTATAATTAATTTTCAGAGTTTGCGGCGCTACATACTTGCATGCCCCTTCTCTCTCTCTCCTTCACACATATTTACATACTGATGAAAATATACTCATACATACAAACTCTTGTAGAAATTAT